>NC_092176.1:41821724-42059224 GCF_045791955.1 Oncorhynchus clarkii lewisi | reverse complement strand
TCAGTCAGCCAGTCTGTCAGGCAGTCTGTCAGTCAGTCAGTCAGTTAGACAATATGCCAGTCAGCCAGCCAGTCAGTCAGTTAATCAGTCAGTCAGTCAGTCAGTCAGTCAGTTAATCAGTCAGTCAGTCAGTTAGTCGGCCAGTCAGTCAGGCAGTCAGTCTGTCAGTCAGCCAGTCATCCAGCCAGTCAGCCAGTCTGTCAGTCAGCCAGTTTGCCAGTCAGCCAGTCTGTCACGCAGCCAGCCAGCCAGCCAGCCAGTCAGTCAGCCAGTCTGTCAGTCATCCAGTCAGTCTGCCAGTTGGCCATTCAGTCAGCCAGTCTGTCAGTCATCCAGTCTGTCAGGCAGTCAGCCAGTCTGTCAGTCAGCCATTCAGTTAGCCAATATGTCAGTCAGCCAGTCAGCCAGTTTACCAGTCAGCCAGTTTGCCAGTCAGCCAGTCAGCCAGTCTGTCAGGCAGTCAGCCAGTCAGTCAGGTACTGTAAACATGGGACCACACACACACATGTGCTTTTCCATGTGCATGGTGCTACTTCTAGCCTGCTAGCCAAGATGTTAGCCAGTCATGCTAGCTCGTAATGTTGTATACCATGTGCCTCATTTAGGATGGCCTATATACACTGAACAAAAATATAAACCCAACATATAAAGTGTTGGTCATATGTTTCATGAGCTGAAATAGAAGATCCCCAAAATGTTCCATACGCACGAAAAAAGTATTTCTCTCAAATTTTGTGCACAAATTTGTTTACATCCCTGTTAGTGAGCATTTTTCCTTTGCCAAGATAATCCATACACCTGACAGGTGTGACATATCAATAGCTGATTAAACAGCATGATCATTACACAGGGGACAATAAAATGCCACTCTTAAAATGTGCCGTTTTGTCACACAACACAATGCCACAGATGCCTCAAGCTTTGAGGGAGTGTGCAACTGTCACGCTGATGACAGCAGGAATGTCCACCAGAGCTGTTGCCAGAGAATGTAGTGTTTATTTCTCTACCATAAGCCGCCTCCAACTTTGAGGAATTTGGGCAGTACGTCCAACCAGCCTCACAACCGCAGACCGCCTGTAAGGCGTTGTGTTGGGCAAGCGGTTTGCTGATGTCAAAGATGTGAATAGAATTCCCAATGGTGGCAGTGGGGTTATGGTATGGGCAGGCATGAACTACAGACAATGAACACAATTTCATTTTCACAATGTTCTTGAGGCCCATTGTAATGCATAGCCCCATGTCGCAAGGATCTGTACACAAAATGTCCCAGTTCGTCCATGGACTGCATATCATTGAGCATGTTTGGGATGCTCTGGATCGACGTGTAATACAGCTGGCTTCATATCCAGCAACTTCGCACAGCCATTGAAGAGGAGTGGGATAACCTTCCACAGGCCACAATCAACAGCATTGATCAACTCTATGTGAAAGAGAACTGTCACGCAGCATGAGGCAATTGGTGGTCCCACCAGATAATCTGTGACCAACAGATGCATATCTGTATTCTCAGTCATGTGAAATCCATATACTAGGGCCTAATTAATTGATTTCAATTGACTGATTTCCTTATAACTCAGTAAAATCGTATAAATTGTTGTATGTTGCGTTTCTATATTTTTCAGTATATACAGTATGCAATATTCATATGGTCTGTGTATGCATATCTTCATGCTTATTGATATTTACAACCTTTGTGTAGCTTCTGTCACGATCGTCGTATGAAGCGGACCAAAGCGCAGCGTGGTATGAATGCGTTCTTTTATTGAATAACGAAAAACACGACGTGAACTGAACAAGCTAACAAAACAACAAACGTGACATTCGACTACTAATGAACCATAGCGCTAACATGCAACTAGACATAGACAATCACCCACAACCCACAATGACAAAACAGGATACCTAAATATGGCTCCCAATCAGAGACAACGACTAACACCTGCCTCTGATTGAGAACCATATCAGGCCCAAACACAGAAACAGACAAACAAGACATCCAACATAGAATGCCCACCCAGCTCACACCCTGACCAAACAAAACATAGAAACATACAAAGCGAACTATGGTCAGGGTGTGACAGCTTCATGCTACCGTATACTGTATTTAGCCCCTCCTCTCAGTGGTGATTTTAGCATGAAACTCTTGGTGTGACAAACAAACAAACAGAAAATTTTGGGGGATGGATGCCAGCAAAGCCACTACACAACACAACACAACACAACACAAAACAATACATTCATGGCACTGTAACGGTGACAAACTGTGCCCGCAAACTGTTAGGGCCTACATAAAGCTGTCCCAACAGCAGAGTCCCAACACCTTATCTCTACTACACCTGGCTATCAGCGGAGCCTTGTCTTGCAGCGAAACAGTTAATTCAGCCTCATTTACTGCCTTTTAATAAAACAAAGCTGATATGGCTGCCATGCTTAAACAAATGTGGTTTACTGACAATTGAGATGTACAGACTATGGCATAAGGGATTGACAAGTGGGTAAGAGGCAATCCGTCATTTCGATTAAGACATTAATGAGCGAGCTAGGACGGACGTAGTCAATGTAACTATTGGTTCAGCACTTTTGAAATGCACAGCAACAGAATTCAGAACATGGGCCGTTCTTACAATGTTCTCCCTGTACACCAAGTCAGAACCGTAGGATAAATAAAGGGGGCATATAGGCAGACAATGAAAGCTCTTACAATATTCGATGATGACATTTCTCTAAAACTGGCTATAGGCTACATGTGCACCACCAAGTCAGAACAGTAGGTAAAATTAAGAGGGGGAAAAGGGACATATTATTAGGGTGAGGCACACGGGATACTAACAGCTTACTACACAACATACACTTAGTATTACTTTCTTAGCTACAGTGTACATATCTCGCTGGCATATTACATAATTTATGCAGCAGTGTACAAGACATTTATGGACTCACCTTGTTGTGCTATGCTCACTTGATAAGGAAGGTGGCGCGGCAGTCCTTCGAGGGCCATTTTTTTGTCACCAAATTCTGGCATTCTCTGGATTCATGGTGCTTTCAAGACAACTGAGAACTCGGGGGGGGGGAAAACAAGGTGGGAATCATGATTGACGTCAGTGATCTTCAGGTCGTAGCTCTAGAAAGAGGCCTGAGTTCACAACTTACAATTCCGAGTTGGATGACAGTTCAAAACGTATTTTCCCAGTCGGAGAACGTTGTCTTGAAACTCACGGAAGTCAGATTTCCCACTTCCGAGTCAACAGTCGTTTTGTGCAGAAAGCATGCTGCATTGACAGCATGGCAATGTTGAATGTGTGTAACTTTAAGCTTGGGAAAATAAACCCTTAAACCCAGAATTGAGACCGCAACACCCACTCCACTGACTAGCAGTCTAGTGATTGCTTTGCAATGCTTGCAGTTAGCCACGGATTCCTTCCAAACCACTCGTTGTTTATTTTGCGATTTCCAACTTGTTGTGTAACGTTTATGTCCAATGGCCGATGAGCATGATACATTTTATCTATACTTTTATCTCAATACGACAAGGATTAAAAAGGATTTGCAAGTAGATTGTTGACTTGATTCATGATGATGACTGCTAGCTTGCTAGCTAAGATTTAGAAAGTACGATGTTGACATGATCAGTCTAATCAAAGCTACTGTAGATATAAGGTGATTTTACCTAATTTTATCTGTAGCCAATGACCTTGAGACTTATTGGATGGGCATTTCTAATGTAACTATATGGCAGCACCCCAAGGGGCTTGAATTTTCGAGCTCTACCCTTAGATTTGGCATTGACATAATGTCCCCATGAGTGACAGACCCCTGAACCAATCACGGCACAACTAGAGAATATTACCAACTGCTACACCCCACCACCACAGAAAGCAAAAAAGAGACCAAGTTTGTATACAGCTTCATTAACTCAATGATTTTCTATTTAATTTTTTACAATGTTTGCAAACTTATATGCGACACGTATTAATGCCAAAATAACATGCAAAATAGGCAACCCCTCAAAATAGGTGGGGGGGATCTACCCCACCTGCCCTGAATGATGGGTCGACTTTGCTCCCTCTTCATCTGAAATGAAACAAAAAAACAAAAACATGACTAAGAATTAGCCCAGTCAGTCAACTTTCATCACTGTCTGATAATAAGTCACCTTGTCCGAGAGAGATTTACACTGTTATTACGCCTATACGAAACATCCCTTATTTTAAATCTAAAATCCACTGTAGGGAAAATTTCCTTGTTTGACCGCTAGGTGTTATGGGTATTATGACTCGTCCTGTGGTACTCTATAGGGGCACGTTTTTAAGGACACACCTCCAATATTTCCACCCCTCCCTAAGGACACACCTCCAATATGTCCACCCCTCCCTAAGGACACACCTCCAATATGTCCACCCCTCCCTAAGGACACACCTCCAATATGTCCACCCCTCCCTAAGGACACACCTCCAATATTTCCACCCCTCCCTAAGGACACACCTCCAATATTTCCACCCCTCCCTAAGGACACACCTCCAATATGTCCACCCCTCTCTAAGGACACACCTCCAATATTTCCACCCCTCCCTAAGGACACACCTCCAATATATCCACCCCTCCCTAAGGACACACCTCCAATATTTCCACCCCTCCCTAAGGACACACCTCCAATATGTCCACCCCTCCCTAAGGACACACCTCCAATATGTCCACCCCTCCCTAAGGACACACCTCCAATATGCCCACCCCTCCCTAAGGACACACCTCCAATATTTCAACCCTCCCTAAGGACACACCTCCAATATTTCCACCCCTCCCTAAGGACACACCTCCAATATTTCCACCCCTCCCTAAGGACACACCTCCAATATGTCCACCCCTCCCTAAGGACACACCTCCAATATGTCCACCCCTCCCTAAGGACACACCTCCAATATTTCCACCCCTCCCTAAGGACACACCTCCAATATTTCCACCCCTCCCTAAGGACACACCTCCAATATTTCCACCCCTCCCTAAGGACACACCTCCAATATGTCCACCCCTCCCTAAGGACACACCTCCAATATTTCCACCCCTCCCTAAGGACACACCTCCAATATTTCCACCCCTCCCTAAGGACACACCTCCAATATGTCCACCCCTCCCTAAGGACACACCTCCAATATTTCCACCCCTCCCTAAGGACACACCTCCAATATGTTCACCCCTCCCACCTCAGCTCAAGCCTGCTGATGTTAGACAGGTAAATTGCCAAACCTGACGTTAGGAAAATGCCAGGGCGCCAGTTTTTACATGACGAAATGGAAAACTAACGTGCATCTGACACCTGCGCCTCCTTATCACCACCCGAAAACAGAGCCCAGAGACACAGTTGCTTACGGGGTGACAGGTAGCCTAGTGGTTAGAGCGTTGGGCCTGTAACCGAAACGGTTGCTGCATCAAATCCCTGATCTGACAAGGTAAAAATCTGGCATTCTGCTCCTGAACCATTCAGTTAACCCATTGTTCCTCGGGCAGCCGTCATTGTAAATAAGAATTTGTTCTTAACTGACTTCCCTAGTTAAATAAAAGTTACATTTTATAATTAAAAAAAATGTAGGATGTGATGCTGGTGGTAGTGTTGGTGAGGTGAGTGTCTCCATGGTGACTGGGTAAATACATTGATGGCATTGGGTCAGCCTGTTACCCTTGATGATGTCTTGGACAAGTAAATAAATTACTGTGTTGTTGGTATTTCCAGCGTCAACAGCTTCCAGGTATGTGTTGTTGTCAGTGTGCATTTAACACCACACTGTCTCTTAAGGCAATAGACTTGAACGTTTACTAATAGCACCACCTAGAGGAACTCAGGGAGAACATACTGCAGTACAGAGATTCAGAGTGTTTAATAGTAACATGTAAAGTCAGTTGTACAAGTGAAATGTGTCTTCTGCATTCAACCCAAATCAGAGAGGTGCAGGGGGCTGCCTTAATCGACATCCACAGCACCCGGGGAACAGTGGGTTAACTGCCTTGCTCAGGGGCAGAACAACAGACTTTTACATTGTCAGCTCAGGGAATCGATCCAGCAACAGGGTCGCAGGTGTGATTGCAGGGTACAGTGAAAATATTAGGCTCCGAGCTTCAATATGCAGGACTAAATTAAACGTCCCTTTTCAGGACCCTGTCTTTCAACGATAATTTGTAAAAATCCAAATAACTTCACAGATCTTCATTGTAAAGGGTTTAAACACTGTTTCCCATGATTGTTCAATGAACCATAAACAATTAATGAACATGCACCTGTGGAACGGTCGTTTAGACACTAACAGCTTACGGACGGTAGGCAATTAAGGTCACAGTTATGAAAACCTAGGATACTAAAGAGGCCTTTCTACTGACTCTGAAAAACACCAAAAGAAAGATGCCCAGGGTCCCTGCTCATCTGCGTGAACGTGCCTTAGGCAAGCTGCAAGGAGGCATGAGGACTGCAGATGTGGCCAGGGCAATAAATTGCAATGTCTGTACTGTGAGATGCCTAAGACAGCGCTACAGGGAAACAAGATGGACAGCTGATCGTCCTCGCAGTGGCAGACCACGTGTAACAACACCTGCACAAGATTGGTACATCCGAACATAACACCTGCAGGAAAGGTACAGGATGGCAACAACAACTGCCCGAGTTACACCAGGAACGCACAATCCCTCCATCAGTGCTCAGACGGTCCACAATAGGCAGGTCTTCACCAGACATCACCGGCAACAACGTCGCCTGTGGGCACAAACCCACCGTCGCTAGACCAGACAGGACTGGCAAAAAGTGCTCTTCACTGACGAGTTACGGTTTTGTCTCACCAGGTCGGATTCACATTTATCTTCGAAGGAATGAGCGTTACACAGAGGCCTGTACTCTGAAGCGGGATCGATTTGGAGGTGGAGGGTCCGTCATGGTCTGGGGCGGTGTGTCATAGCATCATTGGACTGAGCTTGTTGTCATTGTTGTCATTCTCAACGCTGTGCATTACAGGGAAGACATCCTCCTCCCTCATGTGGTACACTTCCTGCAGGCTCATCCTGACATGACCCTCCAGCATGACAATGCCACCAGCCATACTGCTGTGCGTGATTTCCTGCAAGACAGGAATGTCAGTGTTTTGCCATGGCCAGCGAAAAGCCCGGATCTCAATCCCATTGAGCATGTCTGGGACCTGTTGCATTGGAGGGTGAGGGCTAGGGTCATTCCCCCCAGAAATGTCTGGGAACTTGCAGGTGCCTTTGTGGAAGACTGGGGTAACATCTCACAGCAAGAACTTACAAATCTGGTGCAGACCATGAGGAGGAGATGCACTGCAGTACTTAATGCAGCTGGTGGCCACACCAGATACTGACTGTTACTTTTGATTTTGACCCCCCCCCCCATTGTTCAGGGACACGCTATTCAATTTATGTTAGTCACTTGTCTGTGGAACTTGTTCAATTAATGTCTCAGTTGTTGAATCTTGTTATGTTCATACAAATATTTACACATGTTAAGTTTGCTGAAAATAAACTCAGTTGACAGTGAGAGGACGTTTTTTGTTGTTGCTGAGTTTATAAAGTAACACAATAAATAACAGTAACAGGACAATAATATAGGGGGTACCGGTACCAAATCACTGTGCGGTGTTACAGGTTAGTTGAGGTAATTTGAACATGTTGGTAAGGGTATGCATAGATAATAAACAGGTATTATCTGATTGGTCGTCCGCCCACAGATCACTTCATAATAGGAGGTATTATCTGATTGGTCGTCCGCCCACAGATCACTTCATAATAGGAGGTATTATCTGATTGGTCGTCCGCCCACAGATCACTTCATAATAGGAGGTATTATCTGATTGGTCGTCCGCCCACAGATCACTTCATAATAGGAGGTATTATCTGATTGGTCGTCCGCCCACAGATCACTTCATAATAGGAGGTATTATCTGATTGGTCGTCCGCCCACAGATCACTTCATAATAGGAGGTATTATCTGATTGGTCGTCCGCCCACAGATCACTTCATAATAGGAGGTATTATCTGATTGGTCGTCCGCCCACAGATCACTTCATAATAGGAGGTATTATCTGATTGGTCGTCCGCCCACAGATCACTTCATAATAGGAGGTATTATCTGATTGGTCGTCCGCCCACAGATCACTTCATAATAGGAGGTATTATCTGATTGGTCGTCCGCCCACAGATCACTTCATAATAGGGGGTATTATCTGATTGGTCGTCCGCCCACAGATCACTTCATAATAGGAGGTATTATCTGATTGGTCGTCCGCCCACAGATCACTTCATAATAGGAGGTAGTACTATCCCTGATGCAGTGGAAATCTTTTAGAAATGTTTAATGAAGTATTTTGTTAGTCACATGTCTGTGGAACTTGTTCAGTTTATGTCTCAGTTTTTGAATCTTGTTATGTTCATACAAATGTGGCATGACCATTGGGGGGGTGGGGGGAATGACCATAGAGGGAGCAGCATGACCATTGGGGGGTGGGGGGAATGACCATAGTGGGAGCAATTAACAACTAATACAATTAGATTTGATTTGACATCTGTCTCATAAATTAGAATCCATCCACGTAGTTTCTGAGAAACGGGACGGTTTAGTTTCATCTCAGATCTCATCACAATGACAATCATGGTTTCTCAGGAACGCTGTGGTTTCACCTCATGGGGGTCTGTGGTGAATCTGCCATCAAAGTATTTCATCATGTCAGCAATTTCTCTGAACTAGCTGGCACTAACCCTATCCCTGCAACCAAGCTTGAGACACACTTCTTCAGGCCGTGGTTGTAAATAAGAACTTGTTTTTCATTGACCTACCTGGTAAATTAAAAGGTAGAAATGAAAAAAGGAATAAACGCTGGAGATCATTAAACCACCCTTGTACGACACAGAAACATATTTTTTTATGGATGTGTTGTGTGCTTTCACATTTCATCAGTGAAGCTGGAAGCTGATGGATAAGCTGATGGATAACTGACGATGTTTAGGGAATAAAGATAACTTGTCTCGGTAAAACAGCAGCATTCTGGTAAACAGGAAGTTCAACAGGAAGCTACAAAAGGCACTCTATTCCCTGTGTGCCTTACTTGACCAGGGTTCATATGGATTGGGTGTCATTTGGGACACCCCACCCCTTGTTAGCGTGGGATACTTCTGAAGAAAACCAATGGTCTTTGCAGATGCAGATAGAGTCAGAAGTAAACCCTGACTGTGGTCTGTGGGTTAGTTTACTGACAGCCTGTGAGCTACAGGGGAGGGGATGTCAATACAGGCAGGCAGTTATGCTGACTCAGTGTTTCAGGGTAGTTAGTGAGTTAGTGAACCACTGTGTGAAAGGAAACTAGCGAGATGGGGGCTGGGGCGGTGGGGCGGGGGGGTCTTCAGTTTCACAACCGCTGATGGGCTTGGTTTTCCACTGAGTGCCTCACACCTCAATCTGCCCAGTGTTATGGGAATTGGTCATGATCACACAGTGCGTGTATACATTCTATTTCATTGATTTATATGGGTTTTATACCATGGCATTGCTGAATTCTTTCTGATTGGCTGGTAAGGGCATTCTAGAATGTGCACTGTTTCCCTAATAATGGCTATGATGTTTGTTCTTACATGTTCCTCGTTTGAGCTGCTTTTTTTTCCCCGATTTTCACAATAGCAAGTCAGCAGCACTGGTTAGCTAAGCTAGCATGTCTGTTTGTTTGGTTACCATGGCAACTACTGTAGCTATCTGGTATTCTTGCTAGCTACTCTACATCAGTGGATGTTGAACACATTTATAATGGATAATCAACTCAGGGCTGTATGCATTCTCTAGGAAAATAATGAAACTCTGTTGGAAGGATAATGCCACTTGCTAGAGCGTCGTGGCATTCCTTTCATGCATTATTTTCAACAGAGTGCATAGCCCTTTGTTGATTATCCTTTATAGAATGTATTAATGCATTAATAACTGAAACACTGCTGGCTTGGTAATGGTGCCCGGAGGGGATGGCTGCCATTTTACGGGCTCTTAACCAACTGCAATTTTCTGTGGGTTTTTTTCTGAATTGTTTGTAACTCATTTTGTACATAATGTTTCTGCTACTGTCTCTCATGACCGAAAAAAGCTTCTGGATCTCAGAAAAGCGTTACTCATCTCAAACTGGATATAGATTTTCGTTTTTTATGAATCCGACACAAAAGATATACTGCTTCTCCGAGACCAGGCTCAAATTCCCATCATTAGCGTGAAATTAAAAAGACGGAAATACAGGGGGAAGAGATCGGGTTGTGAGAATTAGTCAGCGAGTGGGTAATCTGCCCTTTCCATTCGTTCAATTGACCAACGTGTAATCACTGGGGAAAAAACGGGATGATCTCACTGAGTGAGGGGTATAACACCTCAGTCACTGACTTCATCAATAAGTACATTGACAACGTCGTCCCTACAGTGACAGTAAGTATATATCCCAACCAGAATCAAATCAAATGTATTTCTATAGCCCTTCATACATCAGCTGATATCTCAAAGATCTGTACAGAAACCCAGCCTATAAAACCCCAAACAGCAAGCAATGCAGGTGTAGAAGCACGGTGGCTAGGAAACAGTCCCTAGAAAGGCCAAAATCTAGGAAGAAACCTAGAGAGGAACCAGGCTATGAGGGGTGGCCAGTCCTCTTCTGGCTGTGCCGGGTGGAGATTATAACAGAACATGGCCAAGATGTTCAAATGTTCATAAATGACCAGCATGGTCAAATAATAGTAACCAGAATCCCAACAGAAGCCATGGATTACAGGCTTACAGGCAACATCTATTACGGACTACAAAGGGAACGCGAGCTTACCGGATGAGCTGAATGACTTTTATGCTCCCTTCGAGGCAAACAACACTGGAGCATGCATAATAGCATCAGCTGTTCCGGACGACTGTGTAGTCACGCTCTCCCTAGTCGATATGAGCAAGACCTTTAAACAGGTGAACATTCACAAGGCCGCGGTGTCAGACGGATTACCAGGACGTGTACTCAGAGCATGCACAGACCAAATGGCAAGTGTCTTCAGTGACATTTTCAACCTGTCCCTGGCCAAATTTGTAATACTTACGTTTCAAGCAGACCACCATAGTCCCTGTGTCCAAGAAAGCAAAGGTAACCTGCCTAAATGATTACCGCCCATAGCACTCAGTCGGTAGCAATGAAGTGCTTTGAAAGGCTGGTCATGGCTCACATCAACACCCTAGACCCACTCCAATTTGCATACAGTCTGAACAGAACCACAGATGGCTCAATCTAAATCGCTCTGCATGTGAGAATGATCTTCATTGACTACAGCCCAGCGTTCAACACTATAGTGCCCACGAAGCTCATCACTAAGCTAAGAACCCTGGGATTAAACACCTCCCTCTGCAACCGGATCCTGGACTTCCTGACGGGCCGCCCGCAGGTGGTGAGGGTAGGCAACAACACATCTGCCACGCTCATCCTCAACATGGGGGCCTCTCAGGGGTTCATGCTTAGTCACCTCCTGTACAAAGGAGCTGATGGTGGACTATAGGAAAAGGAAGGCCGAACACACCCCCTTTCACATCAACAGGGCTGTATTGGAGCGGGTTGAGAGTTTCAAGTTTATTGGTGTCCACCAACAAACTATCATGGTCCAAACACACCAAGACAGTCGTGAAGAGGGCATAACAACACCTTTTCCCCCGCAGGAGACTGAAAAGATGTGGCATGGGTCCCCAGATCCTCAAAACAGTTATACAGCTGCACCATCGAGAGCCTCCTGACCTGTTGCATCACCACCTGGTATGGCAACTGCTCGATGCTATGGCTCAGGATATCACTGGGGACCAAGATTCCTGCCATCCAGGACCTATATACTAGGCAGTGTCAGAGGAAGGCCCAAAAAAGTGTCCAAGACTCTAGTCACCCAAGTCATAGACTGTTCTCTCTCTCTCTCTCTTACATCATGGCAAGTAGTACTGGAGCTCCAAGTCTTGGTCCAAAAGGCTTGTTAACAGTTTCTACCTCCAATCCATAAGACTAGTGAACAATTAATCATATGGCCACCCAGACTATTTGTATTGACACCCCCTCCTCCTTTCTTTTTACACTGCTGCTACTCGCTGTTTGTTATCTATGCATAGTCACTTTACCCCTACCTACATGTACAAATTACCTCAACTAACCTGTACCCCCACACATTGATTCGGTACCGGTACCCCCTGTACATAGCCCTGTTATTGTTGTTTATTGTGTTACTTTATATTTTAAAAATTACATTTAGTAAATATTTTCTTAACTCAATTTCTTGAACTGCATTTTAAGGGCTTGTAAGTAAGAATTTCACAGTAATGTCTACAACTGTTGTATGAGGTGCAGGTGACATATTTTGTTAACACCAGATGACTAATAGGGGTCTCTGTTTTTAAGCCACCGCAAAGCCATTTATGATACTCCACTGTAAAAAATATACCTTGGGGGCTATAGAAATGCATGTATTGAAGGTGCTACCCATAGGATTCATTTTTATGTTTGCGTTGTAATTTCTGATATTGTCCATAATACTTCTGCAGTTCTAGTGGAATGATTGTGTTTCACAGTATTTACTTCACTTCCAGTGCTGTGATTAGCTGAGATATTCTCCTAATGATTTCTACAGTTTTTTTAATGTGTATAGTATTGCTTACTAGATGATAACCACTCCCTCCAGGGTTTATACACATCATTGGATTGGTCGGTGGCGGTTCTATAACAGGTTTTTTTTCCGATGACTACGTTGGGCCCTGAGGATGTGTATGTTTCTGTAACTAAGGTTGAGACGGTGACAGGAAGAGTGTGGTTTTTCAGATGAAAGACGTTTCTCACGGTGTGACTTTCATGTTTTAAAAAAAGACGACACTTCCAGTCTTGAACTATCTACTAACTAACTTTATTTACAACTAGAACAAGACTTGACATGTCAGGTTGAATAGATAGTAGTCAATTTAAAAGGATGGTAAAACACCTGAAATGTCTGTTTGTTTTCACATTTTAATTTTTGTGAGCAACTCCTTTATCCATATGTAACAGTATAGCTTCCGTCCCTCTCCTCACCCCGACCTGGGCTCGAACCAGGGACCCTCTGCACACATCGACGACAGCCACCCTCGAAGTATCGTTACCCATCGCTCCACAAAAGAGCCTTGCAGAGCAACTTCAAGGTCTCAGAGCGAGTTCACATTGGTTACACATATTTTCCCATTTTGTACCTACATCACATGCCTAGGTTCACATTACATCACTGCACATCTTCACACAAAGCTTGGCAAGAGTTCAAACATACTTCACAGCTTCCAGCACGTGAGCTATAATTCAAATTCAGTAAATATTAAATAGTTTCACAAATGATTGAGAAAAGCCTGAGAAAGCAGGTATCAATCAGTCAATCAGTGACTTCCTCATGGTTTTGTTGATCCAGTCAAGGTACATTTTCGATATGAGTGTGTACACCCCCGGTTTGGTCTTGATGCCACATTTTGTGCCGAACGACACGACTCCCCTTAGTTCACCTCCACACACCAACGGGCCACCAGAGTCTCCCTGAGACACACAGCACATCAATTCATACATGATTACTTTGTCATTTACAAACAATATATACAGTTTAAACGCATGTATCACACACAGGAGGCTGGTAGGAGGAGTTTTAGGAGGATGGGCTCATGGTAATGTCTGGAACGACATCGATGGAATGGGGTCAAACATGTGGTTTCCATGATGTGTTTGATGTGTCTGACACCTTTCCAGTAATTCCATTCCAGTCATTACAATGAGTCCGTCCTCCTGCAGCTCCTCCCACCAGCCTCCTCTGACACACACACACACACACCTGACATGAGTCCACCCTGGTCTTGTCCACAGAGCCGGCACACAGCATGCTGTAGGTGATGATTGGGGTCATGTTGTAGTAGTCTGCAGAGTTACACTTTCTTCTGTCGATCACGGTGACGTTGGTCGATTTCAGGACGTCTGACATGGTTTTAGCATTGTTCTCGGTGGCTCCCCATCCAGACACTGAGCAGGGGGTCCCTGCTTGGACGTCTGGCACAGGGACAGGTAACGCTAGAGGTCTCACCGCCTTAGTCGGCTTTACTTTCTTATCCAACTGGATAGAAGAAGAAGAGGGTCGTGTCAATTCTCCTTCAAACGTCTCTAGATTTGAATAATGGCTGACACCACGGTAGTGACTGACCTTCAGCAGCATGATGTCGTTGACTTTGAATTCGGCGTCATAACAGGGATGAGGGACGCGACCTTTCACCTTACGGACCTGTCTAGTCTCCTTCTCCTCCTGTTTGATGGAGTGGACCCCTAGAAACACCTTGTTGATGCTTCAGACAGAAACACAACCTTCTGGTTAGATCAGCTGAAGGAAGCAGCCCAACAACTACAATGACACAATCTCAGAAGCACAATGTAAAAAAATCTAACATTTGAGACAGAGTTGCTAAGCAAACCATTACAGTGACAGCATCTGTACAAGGACAACAACACTGATATTGTCACGACCGTCGTGTGAATAATTGGACCAAGGCGCAGCGTGAGCAGAGTTCCACATGTTAATGATAGTGACACTTCCAAAACAACAACGACGACAACAACAACGACGATGATGATGATGATGATGATGATGATGATATAACGATCGTGAACTACATCGCACACATAGGCACTCATACGAAACAATATCCCACATCGCAGGGGGGGGGAAAAGGACAAACTAAGTATGATCCCCAATTAGAGGTAACGACTATCAGCTGCCTCCAATTGGGAACCATACACACACACACACACACACACATACACACACACACACACACCAACATAGAAATATAATACCTAGAAACCCCCCTAGTCACGCCCTGACCTAAAACACCATAGAGAGCCCTCGGGGTCGTGACAGATATTGGACCTACTCAGTACAGTGGGCCGCAGTCAGAACCCACTGCTGGTGGATCAGGATTCCTCCACACATTTTGTTTCCTTTGTTGTCCTCCAGTAGAGCCATGTAGGGTAAGGAGTGAGGCTTCACCTCCTTTCCACCAATGATCTCTGCACAGTCACCTAGGAGCATTGGACAAAACACCAACACTAACTAATTAGAGAAATAATCATATATATGTATTTGTCAGATAACATAAACACACAAACACACACCTACCTGAGTGCAGATATAGAAGGATCATGGTAGAGGTCCAGAAACTGGCTGTTGTGGAGAGGATCATGGTTATTTAACTGATGTATCCTCAGTAGTTCAGGGGCTACTGTGCTGTAATGCTCTCTGATCTCTCTCTTTATACTAGAGGATGTGGTCTGATGTTCACCTCAAAGTGGAAACACACAAGCATGCACACACACACACGCACGCACACACACACGCACGCACGCACACACACACACACACACGCACACACACACACACACACACACACACACACACACACACACACACACACACACACACACACACACACACACACACACACACACACACACACACACACACACACACACACACACACACACACACACACACACACACACACACACACACACACACACACATCTTCTACCATTTTACTTAAATGTCACCATTCAACACCTTAAATCCCAATTTCATTAAAACAAGACGACTGAATGTGTAAAACAAGATGACAATGACAAGACAAATTACAAAAGGAGAAACAAGAGTTTATCATTTTCTCCAGTAGTATTAGAGCTTTACAAAATGACCCTCGGTCCACAAAAAGTTGTTTACTGTCTAGTTTAGTTTCTAATATAGAAGTACATCATAACACTGTTAGCCCACTCAGTCTGTTGAAGAAGAGAATATGTTCACCAATTAGTAGAGACAGAACGCCAACAACGAAGTCATTCCATTCATATGAAGACCCAATGACTCAGTTACACAAGAAAGTTACATCATTGACAGAGGTTTCACCTGTCACTCATTATTTTCCCTAGGTGGGTGAGGTGGTCTAGGAGGGAGAGGAGGGTGAGGTGGTCTAGGAGGGAGAGGAGGGTGAGGTGGTCTAGGAGGGTGAGGTGGTCTAGGAGGGAGAGGAGGGTGAGGTGGTCTAGGAGGGAGAGGAGGGTGAGGTGGTCTAGGAGGGAGAGGAGGGTGAGGTGGTCTAGGAGGGAGAGGAGGGTGAGGTGGTCTAGGAGGGAGAGGAAGGTGAGGTGGTCCAGGAGGGTGAGGTGGTCTAGGAGGGTGAGGTGGTCTAGGAGGGTGAGATGGTCTAGGAGGGAGAGGAGGGTGAGGTGGTCTAGGAGGGAGAGGAGGGTGAGGTGGTCTAGGAGGGAGAGGAAGGTGAGGTGGTCTAGGAGGGAGAGGAGGGTGAGGTGGTCTAGGAGGGAGAGGAGGGTGAGGTGGTTTAGGAGGGTGAGCTGATCTAGGAGGGAGAGGAGGGTGAGGTGGTCTAGGAGGGTGAGGTGGTCTAGGAGGGAGAGGAGGGTGAGGTGGTCTAGGAGGGAGAGGAGGGTGAGGTGGTCTAGGAGGGAGAGGAGGGTGAGGTGGTTTAGGAGGGAGAGGAGGGTGAAGTGGTCTAGGAGGGAGAGGAGGGTGAGGTGGTCTAGGAGGGTGAGCTGGTCTAGGAGGGAGAGGAGGGTGAGGTGGTCTAGGAGGGAGAGGAAGGTGAGGTGGTCTAGGAGGGAGAGGAAGGTGAGGTGGTCTAGGAGGGTGAGGTGGTCTAGGAGGGTGAAGAGGGTGAGGAGGTCTAGGAGGGTGAGGAGGTCTAGGAGGGTGAAGAGGCTGAGGTGGTCGAGGAGGGTGGGGTGGTCTATGAGGGTGAGGAGGGTGAGGTGGTCTAGGAGGGAGAGGAAGATGAGGTGGTCTAGAAGGGAGAGGAAGGTGAGGTGGTCTAGGAGGGTGAGGTGACCGAGGAGGGTGAGGTGGTCTAGGAGGGTGAGGAGGGTGAAGTGGTCTAGGAGGGTGAGGTGGTCAAGGAGGGTGAGATGGTCTAGGAGGGTGAGGTGGTCAAGGAGGGTGGAGGTGGTCTAGGAGGGTGAGGAGGTCTAGGAGGGTGAAGTGGTCTAGGAGGGAGAGGAGGTCGAGGAGGGTGAGGTGGTCGAGGAGGGTGAGGTTGTCTAGGAGGCTAAGGAGGTCTAGGAGGGTGAGGTGGTCTAGGAGGGTAAGGAGGTCTAGGAGGGTGAAGTGGTCTAGGAGGGAGAGGAGGTCGAGGAGGTCTAGGAGGGTGAAGTGGTCTAGGAGGGTGAGAAAGTCTAGGAGGGTGAGGAGGTCTAGGGGGTGAGTTGGTTTAGGAATTTCTCGTGAATCACTCTCCAACCATAAACTGCTGTTAATTTCCATCCCTTTTTTTCTCCCCTCTTCTTTACCATCCTCCAGTCATTCTCACCAACTGTATTGGAGACAACAGATTCACACAATGCTTCCACCATTGCTCAATGTTCCATACTGCACTCACCTCCTTCTCAAAACCCATTGGATGACAAAACTCCAATGGGTTTAGAGAAGGGAGAGAGGAAGTGAGGAGTGTGCAATTGAGATTTTCCACATGTGTTTGATCTATCACACCTGATTCAATTTATCAACTAATCATCAAGCCCTTGATTGGGTGAATCAAGTGAGCTGGTTCAGGGCTACAACAAAATTACTGATCTAGATCAAGGATATTGAGTAACACAGTATGGAGTCATAAAACCCCGAAATGGTTCCAATCGTTTTTACACAAATAATTTTTACATCAGGGATTTTAGAACTATATGGTATGTGTTTCGTGTAGGTGTGACAGAGTGAACATTTAGAGTTTCCATCCAACCTCCTGCGCAATGTAGATATCAAAGAACACCGCAGGTCGCGGGTAGAGTAGTGGGTGAAACCGTTCACTTCAAGAAAAGCTGTGATATAAATAAAGTTTCGTTCTGTGTTGTCGAATTCATACAAATATTTGCTGCCATTGTAGTAAGGTTGGCAATACGAGAGGTCTTCAGGATGAACCATTTCCTTTGAAAGAACAACTAGTGGGTTTCGAGCGCTTCTTCCTTTATTTGGGAAGTTGGTCTGTCTGCTCTTCAGTCTGAGAGAGATTTTCTGCGAGCAGTGAACGTGTGGCTGTGAAAGTCCTGTTTTAATGCATGTCTTCACCGTTTTATATATTTTACTGCAGATTAAAAAATCAAGTCAATCTGAAGTGTTGGTGTCCGTGTGTTCCCTCTTCTGGGGGGGGGCTATGTGAAGTTGGTTCCATTGCTTACCCTGGCGTGATGTTTTGATAACCTTGCAAATCTCTCGGACAAGGTCATTTTTTTTAATCAATAATTATCATTGCGCATTTGAGAGTAAATTGAGGCGAATATATTGATGAAATGCACCTTGTCCGAGAGAGATTTACACGGGTATCAAAATAATCACGCCAAGGTAACAATTAATTACATTTTTTAAAATGTGAAAAATGAACGGGGGGGGGGGGGGGGGCCCATTGGAACTATTTCCTGTATCTCATAATAGATATCAGGGTTACATATCTCATAATGACGGGATGACGTCTGCCCCATATAAATATAATCTAAATTAGGTAGCCTAGTGGTTAAGAGTGTTGGACTAGTAACCGAAAGGCTGCTAGATCAAATCCCTGAGCTGACATGGTAAAAATCTGTTGTTCTGCCCCTGAACGAGGCATTTAACCCACTGTTCCTAGACCAGTTAACACTGTTCCTAGGCCAGTTAACCCACTGTTCCTAGGCCAGTTAACCCACTGTTCCTAGACCAGTTAACCCACTGTTCCTAGACCAGTTAACCCACTGTTCCTAGACCAGTTAGGTTAACCCACTGTTCCTAGACCAGTTAACACTGTTCCTAGGCCGTCATTGAAAATAAGAATTTCTTCATAACTGACTTGCCTAGTTAAATAAAGGAAAACATATATATTTTTGGTCTGCACTTCAGGTGAGTTATTTGTTTCAGCAGTTTGAGTTAGTTTGTGAAATGTGAGAGTGTGTTATTTACCCAGGAAACCCAATCGCTGCAGGGGTGAGGGGTTAAAAAGGTGAATGTGTCAGTCTGATTGGTCCGCTGGGTAGGTGGGGTGTCTCTCATCTCCTCCTGACCCCTTGTGATGCAAGCCAGGTTCAAAACAACTGTGAACTCGGAAGAATACGAGGTCAAATCACAACGTCAGTGATCTTCAGGTAGGAAAGTCGGAGCTCTAGAAAGAGGCCCAAGTTCCCTAGTTGGATTTTTCCCAGTCGGAGCTCTAGAAAGAGTCCCAAGTTCCCTAGTTGGATTTTTCCCAGTCGGAGCTCTAGAAAGAGTCCCAAGTTCCCTAGTTGGATTTTTCCCAGTCGGAGCTCTAGAAAGAGTCCCAAGTTCCCTAGTTGTATTTTTCCCAGTCGGAGCTCATTTTCTTCCCAGTTCTGAGCTGTTTTGAACGTGGCAGCACTCTCGGTCCATTTCAATTCAAGGGCTTTACTGGCATGGGAAATATATGTTAACATTGTAAAAGCAAGAGCAGTAGGTAACAAACAAAAGTGAAACAAACAGAGGTTGACAGTAAACATTACACTAACACAGAAGTTCCAAAATAATAAAGACATTTCAATTGTCATTAAGTACAGCAAACCAAATGTAATTTGTGACATACATGGTTAGCAGATGCTAATGCGAGTGTAGTGAAATGCTTGTGTTTCTAGTTCCGACAGTGCAGTAATATCTAACAAGTCATCTAACAATTTCCCAACAACTACCGAATACACACAAATCTAAAGGGGTGAACGAGAATATGTACATATGAGTATATGGATGAGCGATGGCTGAGCGGCACAGGCAAGGTGCAATAAATGGTATAAAATACAGTATATATATATATTGTATTTATTTATTTAACCTATATTTCACTAGGCAGTCAGTTAAGAACAAATTCTTATTTACAATGACGGCCTAGGAACAGTGGGTTAACTGCCTTGTTCAGGGGCAAAGCAACAGAGTTTTACCTTGTCAGCTCGGGGATTCGATCCATCAACCTTTTGGTTACCAGCCCAAGTCTCTAACCAGTAGTCTACCTGCCACATCATTTGAGTAAAGTAAGATATATAAACATTATTAAAGTGGCATTATTTAAAGTGGCATTGTTTAAAGTGACTAGTGATCCATTTATTAAAGTGGCCAATGATTTCAAGTCTGTATGTAGGTAGTAGCCTCTCTGTGTTAGTGATGGCTGTTTAACAGTCTGATGGCCTTGAGATAGAAGCTGCTTGATGCACCTGTACTGACCTCGCCTTCTGGATGATAGCAGGGTGAACAGGCAGTGACTCGGGTGGTTGTTGTCCTTGATGATCTTTTTGTCCTTCCTGTGACATCAGGTGGTGTAGGTGTCCAGGAGGGCAGGTAGTTTGGCCCCGGTGATGCGTTGTGCAGACCTCACTACCCTCTGGAGAGCCTTGGGGTTGTGGGCAGAGCAGTTGCCGTACCAGGCGGTAATACAGCCCAACAAGATGCTCTCGATTGTGCATCTGTAAAAGTTTGTCAGGGCTGTTGCGCCTTCTTCACAGCACTGTCTGTGTCTATGGGTTGACTCTGTGTCTATGGGTTGACTGTGTATCTATGGGTTGACTCTGCGTCTATGGGTTGACTGTGTATCTATGGGTTGCCTGTCTGTCTATGGGTTGACTGTCTATCTATGGGTTGACTGTATCTATGGGTTGACTGTCTGTCTATGGGTTGACTGTCTGTCTATGGGTTGACTGTCTGTCTGTGGGTTGACTGTCTATATATGGGTTGACTGTATCTATGGGTTGACTGTGTATCTATGGGTTGACTGTCTGTCTATGGGTTGACTGTATCTATGGGTTGACTGTGTATGTATGGGTTGACTGTCTGTCTATGGGTTGACTGTCTATCTATGGGTTGACTGTATCTATGGGTTGACTGTCTATCTATGGGTTGACTGTATCTATGGGTTGACTGTCTGTCTATGGGTTGACTGTCTGTCTATGGGTTGACTGTCTATCTATGGGTTGACTGTATCTATGGGTTGACTGTCTATCTATGGGTTGACTGTATCTATGGGTTGACTGTCTGTCTATGGGTTGACTGTCTGTCTATGGGTTGACTGTCTATCTATGGGTTGACTGTATCTATGGGTTAGGGTTAGGGTTAAGGAGCAAGACACTTCGTGTTTTCCAGTTGCTAAAAAATAATGATATTAAATGGCATTTTTCCTCACAGTATATCAATGTTTTTCAGAATAGACAGAAGTTGGCTATATCAGCCAGCGGTTTGGATGGCTGTATTGATCCAGTCCTGGTATTTAGATGTGAGTGTGTACACTCCAGGTTTGGTGTTGCGACCACATCCATACCCGAAGGACACGACTCTTACGCCTTTTAACAGTCAACAGCCGCCACCATCTGCAGGGCTCTCTTCGCGAACGGACTAGTACCGAGTTAACTCCCATTTTGGTTTGCATTGTTAGCGACACCTGAAAACAGATGGCATACAGGGAGGGATTGGAAGAGCCCTGCTATAGAGGGCTACCTCGTTATCTCCCTTACTAAGGCTAAGGACTCCTTAAGAGAGTCATAGTTACTCCCGCCGTTTACCCGCTCTTCATTGAATTTCTTCACTTTGACACTCAGAGCACTGGGCAGAAATCACATCGCGTCATCACCCACCTTGGGCCTTCGCAATGCTTTGTTTGAATTAAACAGTCGGATTCCCCTGGTCCGCACCAGTTCAAAGTCAGCTGCTAGGCCCTAGCTGATCTGACTTGCCGACTTCCCTTACCTACGTTGTTCTAACATGCCAGAGGCTGTTCACCTTGGGGACCTGCTGCGGATATGGGTACGGCCCGGCGCGAGATTTACACCCTCTCCCCCGGATTTTCAAGGGCCAGCGAGAGCTCACCGGACTCCACCAGAACCGCAACGCTTTCCAGGGCTTGGGCCCCTCTCTCGGGACGAACCCATTCCAGGGCTTGGGCCCCTCTCTCGGGCGAACCCATTCCAGGGCTTGGGCCCCTCTCTCGGGGCGAACCCATTCCAGGGCTTGGGCCCCCTCTCTCGGGGCGAACCCCTTCCAGGGCGCCCTGCCCTTCACAAAGAAAAGAGAACTCTCCCCGGGGCTCCCGCCAGCTTCTCCGGGATCGGTCGCGTTATCGCACTAGACGTCTAGCAGTGCCCGTCTCCGCCAGTCCGTGGACATTCTAAAAGTAGTTTGAGGTCAGTAGGTCACAAATTAGAAAGTTTGAAAAATGTATGTCAAATCTTATGAGTTGAAAATTGACACATTTTAAAGGATGCACAAAGTCTAGGCCCACTGAGTGTACATTCGGAACCTTGTTTGAGTCCAGTAGGTCACATGACCAATTAGCTATTGAAATTAGAATGTTTGAAAAATGTATGTAAAATCATGTGAGATGAAAATGGACAAACAACAGGATGTGCCATGTATAAGGTTTGTCAGTGGATATTCTGAAAGTAGTATGAGGGTTGTAGGTCACATGACCAAGGAACTATTGAAATTACAAAGGTTCACAGAATTCATGTAAAATCATCTGAGATGAAAATTGACAAACCAAAGGATGTGCAATGTGTAGGCCCACTGAGTGGACATTCTGAACCTTGTTTGAAGTCAGTAGGTCACATGACCAAGGAGCTATTGAAATTCGAATGTAAAAAAAAGTTTGTACTTTGTTTACGCTCCCTAACTAATTCAACTAGAAATACAAAATGCTGCTCACTTTTCCACGTGTTTATTAGCTTTGGAAAGCAAATTAATGCTTACCAATAAGACCATTGCAATGTTGTGCGCAATTTTTCCAACATCATGACACTGATTTGGAGTCTGTGGCTCAAGTGGTTTGAAAGCTATTGAGGTTTGAAAGCGCTAATATCCGTTGAATATCCAACTTGAAACTGTCTTTAACTCGGTCGTGTTGTGACTGTGGAATTTGAATAGCGCCTCACAATCACACATAACATAGACGGCACTGCTCTTATTAACTGCTCTTAACGCTTCACCAATCTTTCCCAAATATTACTTTTCTGGCTCTCCCTTCACTTTTTCAACTCTCATTTCGCAACTTTTGTCTTATTGAATTAAACTCCGACAATGTCACTTTTGCCTCCGTGGATTGACATGAACTTGTGCTGCCTGTTCCCATAAACCTTATTTGGTGATTGGCGTGTAAGATATTGGCGCACGTAAGGTTAAGCCCTACGGTTACGTTTAGGTTTATGTACTACTGCAATAATAACGTCAAGGTAGCCTATAGATATAAACTACACAATAATTGTACATGTATGGATATTTTAAATATTGTTTTCGCTTTATTCAAATCGCCCTTATTTAATGACCCTAAACCCGTCTGCCCCGTGGATATAACCGCGGGGACTGCGGGTTATGAGTTAACACGCGCATCACTAGGACACGTGCAAGGTGACACAAGTATATGTATTTTATTAGCTGATGTGTAGTGAACGTTCTGGTACAAACAGTGGTAGCCCACATCTCCCAACTGGGTGCCACACATTGACCGTGGACGAGGTGAGTTTCCCCCTTACTATGTAAAGCGCTTTGAGTACATCCGTAGGTTGAAAGGCGCTATTTATAAATCCAATCCATTATTTGTGGTTGTTGTTGTTATTACTTTAAATTAAAAACAACATTATTCCCAAATACATGTGGTGGGTCTCTCAATCTGTTTTTACACCTAATTTTGAATGAGAAATATCATGGATTATTTTTGGTGCAATTTATTGTTTATGAATTATCCTGACCTGTATGTTGCATGATGTCGTGGCGGTGGTCCGCAGCATTGTAGTAAGGATAAGGAACGTGCTCCTCCACGTCTCTGACCTGTCTGTAAGCCTTCTCGGTTTAATTTACGGAGTGGACACCCAGATTGACCGTCATTATTCTAAAGACAATATCCAGAATCCGATTCGTTAGACAATACATTCCTTAGAAAAATGTACATGGAGACGTGTTGGATACACTAGCTGCTCTGAATATACAGTACAGGATCACAGTACAGGATCACAGTACAGGATTCAGCACAATAACGTTTGACTTGATTCATTTCAGCTTTGCATAATTATTTTATTTTTTATTAATACATTTTCTCAGCAATTAAACAAAAACAATATGGCAAAAGATGCACAAAAAACATTTAGTATTGTGACAACCTACAAATGTGAGAACAAACCCTCTTTTACTTGACAGTGGGCCTCATCGTTGATGAGGATCAACGAATCATGGGATGAGGATCCCTCCACAGACTAGATCACCCTCCACAGACTAGATCACCTTTGCCGTTCTCCAATAGGGCCAGAGTGAGGCACCACCTCCACTCCACCAATGATCTTTGCACAATCACCTTGGAGGACATATGAAAGTATACATTGACGTGGATCAGTGAAGACGGGGAACATGGTACATACATACCTGCCAGACAATGAACATATACAGACACTGAGCACCAAGACAACGGAGAAGATCAGATATGATGGCGTGCATGTACCCCACACATACACAGGCACACAGAGACTCTTACCTGTGTGCAGATACAACGGGATAATAGTGACGACCCAGAGACAGACGACTATGATGTGTGTCATGGTCGTGTCCTTCAGACTCAAACTCAGTGCCTCTTTGCTTGACATCATGGGAAAATCAAAAGAAATCAGCCAAGACCTCAGGAAAAAAAAATTGAAGACCTACACAAGTCTGGTTCATCCCTGGGAGCAATTTCCAAACGCCTGAAGGTACCATGTTCAGCTGTACAAACAATAGTACGCAAGTATAAACACCATGGGACCACACAGCCGTCATACCACTCAGGAAGGAGACGCGTTCTGTCTCCTAGAGATGAACGTACTTTGGTGTAAAAAGTGCAATTCAATCCCAGAACAACATCGAAGGACCTTGTGAAGATGCTGGAGGAAATGGGTACAAAAGTATCTATATCCACAGTAAAACGAGTCCTGTATCGCCATAACCTGAAAGGCCACTCAGCAAGGAAGAAGCCACTGCTCCAAAACCACTGTAAACACAGGCATTAACAAACCAATACCAACACACACACACACACTCCTGGAAATACATAATCTGACAAAGATCCAGGTCAAGGTTTAACCTGTAAAGGGTAAAGGTTAAACCTATTAAGGGTAAAGGTTTAACCTGTAAAGGGTAAAGGTTAAACCTATTAAGGGTAAAGGTTAAACCTATAAAGGGTAAAGGTTAAACCTTATCTATTCTATCGACCACCATAACACAATGGATAAGCACTCTGTTCAAAGTTATTTTGTGGTATTCACTCACTCACACACACACACACACACACACGCTCACTCACTCACTCACTCACTCACTCACTCACTCACTCACTCACTCACTCACACACCTCACTCACTCACTCACTCACTCACTCACTCACTCACTCACTCACTCACGCACTCACAAACTCGCACGCACACACACACACACACACACACAGTAGTCAACCTCCAGCGAGGGAACTGCCAGACTCAGCTATGGTATAGACTAGGCATATTCAGCACAGAGAACGGCTGCAGGACAGAATCACACAGAAATACACAGTCCACCTTAAATATACACAGTCAACCTTAAAATATACAGTCCACCTTAAATATACACTGTCAACCTTAAAATATACAGTCAACCCATAGATACAGTCAACCTTACAATATACAGTCAACCCATAGATACACAGTCAACCCATAGATACACAGTCAACCTTTAAAATATACAGTCAACCCATAGATACACAGTCAACAAATAGATACACAGTCAACAAATAGAGATACAGTCAAACCATAGATATACAGTCAACCCATACATACACAGTCAACCCATAGATACACAGTCAACCCACAGATACACAGTCAACCCACAGATACACAGTCAACCTATAGATACACAGTCAACCCATAGACACACAGCCAACCCATAGACACACAGTCAACCCATAGATACATAGTCAACCCATAGATACACACAGTCAACCCATAGATACAGTCAACCCACAGATACACAGTCAACCCACAGATTTACAGTCAACCCATAGACACACAGTCAACCCATAGACACACAGTCAACCCATAGATACACAGTCAACCCATAGATACACACAGTCAACCCATAGATACACAGTCAACCCACAGATACACAGTCAACCTACAGATACACAGTCAAACCACAGATACACAGTCAACCTACATATACACAGTCAACCCATAGACACACAGTCAACCCATAGACACACAGTCAACCTATAGACACACAGTCAACCCATAGATACACAGTCAACCCACAGATACACAGTCAACCTACAGATACACAGTCAACCCATAGACACACAGTCAACCTATAGACACACAGTCAACCCATAGATACATAGTCAACCCATAGATACACACAGTCAACCCATAGATACACAGTCAACCCATAGACACACAGTCAACCCATAGATACACAGTCAACCCATAGACAACAGTCAACCCATAGACACACAGTCAACCCATAGACACACAGTCAACCCATAGATACACACAGTCAACCCATAGATACACAGTCAACCCATAGATACACAGTCAACCCACAGATACACAGTCAACCTACAGATACACAGTCAACCCACAGATACACAGTCAACCCACAGATACACAGTCAACCTACAGATACACAGTCAACCCACAGATACACAGTCAACCCATAGACACACAGTCAACCTATAGACACACAGTCAACCCATAGATACATAGTCAACCCATAGATACACACAGCCAACCCATAGACACACAGTCAACCCATAGACACACAGTCAACCCATAGATACACAGTCAACCCATAGACAGACAGTCAACCCATAGATACACAGTCAACCCATAGATACACAGTCAACCCATAGACACACAGTCAACCCATAGATACACAGTCAACCCATATATACACAGTCAACCCATAGATACACAGTCAACCCATAGATACACAGTCAACCCATAGATACACAGTCAACCCATAGATACACAGTCAACCCATAGACATACAGTCAACCCATAGACACACAGTCAACCCATAGACCTACAGTCAACCCATAGATACACAGTCAACACATAGACACACAGTCAATCCATAGATACACAGTCAACCCATAGATACACAGTCAACCCATAGACAGACAGTCAACCCATAGATACACAGTCAACCCATAGATTCACAGTCAACCCATAGACACACAGTCAACCCATAGATACACAGTCAACCCATATATACACAGTCAACCCATAGATACACAGTCAACCCATAGATACACAGTCAACCCATAGACACACAGTCAACCCATAGACACACAGTCAACCCATAGATACACAGTCAACACATAGACACACATTCAGCCCATAGATACACAGTCAACCCATAGATACACAGTCAACCCATAGACACACAGTCAACCCATAGATACACAGTCAACACATAGATACACAGTCAACACATAGACACACAGTCAACACATAGACACACAGTCAACACATAGATAGTAGTAAATAGAAGTGAAACATATCCGTTGTTAAATGAGCCTCCATACTCTATCTGCATTCTCTGTGCATCTGTCCTGTTCTCTAGAATCAGATCAAACCCAGTCCATCAACAACATGTCCTGTTCTCTAGAATCAGATCAAACCCAGTCCATCAACAACAATATGTCCTGTTCTCTAGAATCAGATCATACCCAGTCCAACAACATGTCCTGTTCTCTAGAATCAGATCAAACCCAGTCCATCAACAACATGTCCTGTTCTCTAGAATCAGATCAAACCCAGTCCATCAACAACAATATGTCCTGTTCTCTAGAATCAGACCATACCCAGTCCAACAACATGTCCTGTTCTCTAGAATCAGATCAAACCCAGTCCATCAACAACATGTCCTGTTCTCTAGAATCAGATCAAACCCAGTCCATCAACAACATGTCCTGTTCTCTAGAATCAGATCATACCCAGTCCAACAACAACAACAGGTCCTGTTCTCTAGAATCAGACCATACCCAGTCCAACAACAACAACATGTCATGTTCTCTAGAATCAGACCATACCCAGTCCAACAACAACAACATGTCCTGTTCTCTAGAATCAGACCATACCCAGTCCAACAACAACAACACGTCCTGTTTTCTAGAATCAGACCATACCCAGCCCAACAACAACAACATGTCCTGTTCTCTAGAATCAGACCATACCCAGTCCAACAACAACAACATGTCCTGTTCTCTAGAATCAGACCATACCCAGTCCAACAACAACAACATGTCCTGTTCTCTAGAATCAGACCATACCCAGTCCAACAACATGTCCTGTTCTCTAGAATCAGACCATACCCAGTCCAACAACAACAATATGTCCTGTTCTCTAGAATCAGACCATACCCAGTCCAACAACAACAACACGTCCACCAACACAAACAATTATTGAGACTTACAGTCCAACGAGTGCATATATTAGCAGGAGGACACTTTTAGAACTTTTAACGCCAATCAAGAGTTTTGGTGTGGTGTGTTGTGATGTGTGTGTGTGTGTACGGACAGACCTGTTTAGGCACATTCCTCCTGTAGGTGGTTAATCTTATAACAGGTGTCATATTACCTGTGTGACAGTCCGGCCTCCACCACTGTGTCTGACGGAGAAAGGTCACACCATCAGCTTGCATCATGGGTGTTTGTATACCTTAACAGTCTTTTAGGTGTACAATAAGACCATAGATTTGGCCGTTTTGCACCTGACCAATAGTGTGTGAATTTGAAGGTGTGTAAACTTATTTGCCTTAGTAGTATTTACATTGCAACGCAATTTCCCCTATTGGATATTACAGTATTTATTGATTCATTCACTCAAACCTTGAAGACGTGTCTCTGTGCTCTCTTCTTGCGGTGAATGCAGACAGTCTCTGGCAGATCGTGGAATTCCAGGCAGGGAGAATGGCGCCATCTGGTGGCTACGGGGATATTGGCTAAAGTCTGCTCTGCGCTCAGCCGCCTGCTCACCATCCGATTTAAAAGCGCTTGTGAGATGATCAAGATGCCTCAATTCTTGTTTAAAGAAAAACAGAAAAAAACGACGTACTTAACATTAGAATAATGTCTGATAAAAGGGTTACTTATTAACTGAAAGCCATTGGATAAATTATCGGCCTATTTTTACATCATTTTCACTTTTTAAAAAAGTAGGTTAGACTAAAGTAAACATTTCCAGATTTCAAGATTAGCCTGCTTGACTCTCCATGTTCTTTTTTAAAATGATATTTTTAATAATGATTACAGGTCTTAAAAAACGAATAATATCTGGACTGGATGTAAAATCTCAAATAAAATTAGATGATGAGATTAAAGTGCTGCTAAATCGCCCCAAAAACACGGAATTCCCTTAGAGAAATCTGATCCCTAAAACGGAAGAGACCTCCTCCCAAACCGTTACCTCCTCAATCGTGAAATCCACTAGATTCAACCCCCGTTCCCAAACTCCTTCCCCCGCCCCAAACCTTCCTTATTCCCCCTCCAAGATGGAGGCGCTGGAGGTTTTGGGGGGCTACCCGACCAAGCCCTTAAACCCGAGAGCCCGAATGGTCAGGGTTCTACTGAGTATGACGGTGTGCATGGGATGTTTATTAATGCTACATAGTTTTATCAAAATCTCCAAGTCCAGGAAGCCGCAAGATTTCTATTCTTTTGAGGTGAAGGACGCCAAAGGGAGAAGCGTTTCTTTGGAGAGATACCGAGGCAAAGTAAGTCCGCATCAGCAAAACTCAACGAGTAGACTAACCCTGTCTACTGCAAAAGTCAGTGAGTTTATCTAAAAGGTTGATAACTTGTTTCTGAGATGTAGCATGTTTACAATTCCCCCACATATATATATAATTTCCCCCCTGGCACAGGCGTCTCTGGTTGTCAACGTGGCGAGCCACAGCGAACACACTGAGATGAACTATCGCTCTCTGCAAGAGCTGCACCGGGAATTGGGTACGTCCCATTTCAACGTCCTGGCGTTTCCCTGCGGCCAGTTCGGGGAGACCGAGATGGGGGCCAGCCGGGACATCGAGGCCTACGCCAAGAACAACTATGGCGTCACCTTCACCATCTTCAGTAAGGTCAAAATCATGGGTTCGGAGGCGGAGCCAGCCTTCAAATTCATAACAGGTAAGCACAGTAGGCTTATTATAAGTCTGATATTTAATAAAGACAGTTTATGCTATTTCTAAGGACAAGAAAAACGAAGGGTAGTTTAACAAAGCCTAGCCATACATGTCTATCTTTAGTCTAACGTTTTTAAAATAGTAAAATATTATATTCAAGATAATATTTTTCATGGGAAATGTGGGTGTGGGAGGAATTGCAGTTATTATTGGCACATTGGCACACAACACAACAAAGACGTTGGGCCTAGTAACCATTTGTTTCCATTCACCATACAGATTCTGTGAAGAAGGTTCCGAAGTGGAACTTCTGGAAGTTCCTGGTGAACCCAGAAGGCCAGGTGGTGAGGTTCTGGAAGGCAGAGGAGCCCGTCGACAGCGTTCGTCAGGAGGCCATAACCATGGTGCGTCAGATTATTCTAAAGAAAAGGACAGAGCTCTGACGAGATGGCGAGGAGTGGAATAAGGACACCTCTGATGGTTTCAGAGTTAGAATTAAAGGTTATGAGGTATTAATTAAGATACAAAGTCAACTCTGTTGTTCGGTGCTGAGTGGTGACTTTAGGGCTAGTGCCTTGTGGTATGGGAAAGGGTTTGACATTATTTTTCTGAAGATGAAGACTGAGGATGATGACTATTGCAATAAGAGATTAAAGGGTGTGTGTGTTACTCCACTAAGAGGGTGACACTGACATTTCCTGACAACCACCAGGTCCATAGTGAATTCCATGACAACCACCAGGTCCATAGTGAATTCCCTGACAACCACCAGGTCCATAGTGAATTCCCTGACAACCACCAGGTCCATAGTGAATTCCCTGACAACCACCAGGTCCATAGTGAATTCCCTGACAACCACCAGGTCCATAGTGAATTCCCTGACAACCACCAGGTCCATAGTGAATTCCCTGACAACCACCAGGTCCATAGTGAATTCCATGACAACCACCAGGTCCATAGTGAATTCCCTGACAACCACCAGGTCCATAGTGAATTCCCTGACAACCACCAGGTCCATAGTGAATTCCCTGACAACCACCAGGTCCATAGTGAATTCCATGACAACCACCAGGTCCATAGTGAATTCCATGACAACCACCAGGTCCATAGTGAATTCCATGACAACCACCAGGTCCATAGTGAATTCCATGACAACCACCAGGTCCATAGTGAATTCCATGACAACCACCAGGTCCATAGTGAATTCCATGACAACCACCAGGTCCATAGTGAATTCCATGACAACCACCAGGTCCATAGTGAATTCCATGACAACCACCAGGTCCATAGTGAATTCCATGACAACCACCAGGTCCATAGTGAATTCCCTGACAACCACCAGGTCCATAGTGAATTCCCTGACAACCACCAGGTCCATAGTGAATTCCATGACAACCACCAGGTCCATAGTGAATTCCATGACAACCACCAGGTCCATAGTGAATTCCATGACAACCACCAGGTCCATAGTGAATTCCCTGACAACCACCAGGTCCATAGTGAATTCCATGACAACCACCAGGTCCATAGTGAATTCCATGACAACCACCAGGTCCATAGTGAATTCCCTGACAACCACCAGGTCCATAGTGAATTCCATGACAACCACCAGGTCCATAGTGAATTCCCTGACAACCACCAGGTCCATAGTGAATTCCCTGACAACCACCAGGTCCATAGTGAATTCCATGACAACCACCAGGTCCATAGTGAATTTCATGACAACCACCAGGTCCATAGTGAATTCCCTGACAACCACCAGGTCCATAGTGAATTCCCTGACAACCACCAGGTCCATAGTGAATTCCATGACAACCACCAGGTCCATAGTGAATTCCCTGACAACCACCAGGTCCATAGTGAATTCCCTGACAACCACCAGGTCCATAGTGAATTCCATGACAACCACCAGGTCCATAGTGAATTCCATGACAACCACCAGGTCCATAGTGAATTCCATGACAACCACCATGGCTTGTTAAACCAGTATAATCACCTCAAAGAACCACTATTATGTGTAACATAGATATGTCTGATTTAAAGCAGGTTGTTACTTGTTTTGTAATTTTCAGATTAAAAGACTGTTCTTTAAACATGTCAATCCCTGTTTACAGTAATGTAGAACAATCATTCTGTTCTTTAAACATGTCAATCCCTGTTTACAGTAATGTAGAACAATCATTCTGTCCTTAAAACATGTTAATCCACATTTACAGTAATGTAGAACAATCATTCTGTTCTTTAAACATGTCAATCCCTGTTTACAGTAATGTAGAACAATCATTCTGTTCTTTAAACATGTTAATCCCTGTTTACAGTAATGTAGAACAATCATTCTGTCCTTTAAACATGTTAATCCACGTTTACAGTAATGTAGAACAATCATTCTGTCCTTTAAACATGTTAATCCACGTTTACAGTAATGTAGAACAATCATTCTGTCCTTAAAACACGTTAATCCATGTTTACAGTAATGTAGAAAAATAATGTAATGTATAACATCTCTACCAGTATTGGATTTATAGATAAATGTTTACAAAGGTTGGATTTAAAATATTCAGATGACACTTGAATTAATTGATTTATAGAAGGAATAGACTCTCAAATGTTTACTCAATGTAGATGTATTTATAGATCTTATTCCATCGTGGTCAGGTAGTCAATCACGTGTGGTGACATGGAAGTATGTAACAGCTGAAGTGAGAACAGTCAGCTAACACAGCACTGCCTCAGCGTGACACACGATGGAAACAAAGCCGAGTCCACACCGACAATCTGAGAAAAGTCAAGGAGAAAAATAATAACAAAATCGGACAACCTCTGTGGTTCCAAGATTTTTTAAAAATCTGAATTCAACTGACAATATTTGAACCAGTTGAGATGAGTCTAGATTTTTCTCAGATGGTCTGTGTGGACACTTGGTAGCAGTACTTTATTGATCCTAATGAGGGAAATTGATGAGTGTAAAGTTTCATTTCAACCCCAGTGCCGGTTTACATGGACAGCTAGAGGGCAGCAGCAGGTAAACTGATAAAACAGACCAATCAGCTAACGAGACACTGCCTCCCAGCCGCCCAATCAGAACAGAGAAGAGGGAAGTGGCAGCCTAGCGTAGCAGGTGCATGAGCAGCGTTTCCTTCTTTCAGATCTACTCTAACACCTAATTCAGATCTGCTCTAATACCTAATTCAGCTCTGCTCTAACACCCAATTCAGATCAGCTCTAACACCTAATTCAGCGCTGCTCTAACACCTAATTCAGCTCTGCTCTAACACCTAATTCAGCTCTGCTCTAACACCCAATTCAGATCTGCTCTAACACCTAATTCAGCCCTGATCTAACATCTAATTCAGATCTGTTCTAACACCTAATTCAGATCTGCTCTGACACCTAATTCAGATCTGCTCTGACACCTAATTCAGCCCTGATCTAACACCTAATTCAGATCTGCTCTAACACCTAATTCAGATCTGCTCTAACACCTAATTCAGCCCTGATCTAACACCTAATTCAGATCTGTTCTAACACCTAATTCAGATCTGCTCTGACACCTAATTCAGATCTGCTCTGACACCTAATTCAGCCCTGATCTAACACCTAATTCAGATCTGTTCTAACACCTAATTCAGATCTGCTCTGACACCTAATTCAGATCTGCTCTGACACCTAATTCAGCCCTGATCTAACACCTAATTCAGATCTGTTCTAACACCTAATTCAGCCCTGCTCTAACACCTAATTCAGCTCTGCTCTAACACCTAATTCAGCTCTGCTCTAACACCTAATTCAGCTCTGCTCTAACACCTAATTCAGCTCTGCTCTAACACCTAATTCAGCTCTGCTCTAACACCTAATTCAGCTCTGCTCTAACACCTAATTCAGATCTTCTCTAACACCTAATTCAGCCCTGCTCTAACACCTAATTCAGCCCTGCTCTAACACCTAATTCAGATCTGCTCTGACACCTAATTCAGATAATCCAAGGATGGCAAATCCAGTCCTCAGTTGATTAAACTTAACTGAACATCATGATTAGTTGATTATTAACGGGGCAAAAGTGTGACACCAATCAGGCCCCCGAGGACTGGAGTTGCCCATCCCTGAGCTAATCAATGTCACAAGGAACAGCTGAGTAATAGGATCAGGTGTGGTAGTGCAGGGATGGAGAAAACCCCTGCATGCAGAGTTCACACCCAGGTGGAGGCGGAGTTTCAGGTGAGAGTTTAGAGGGCAGCTGTAGCGTGAGCTGACGAATCAAATAACAGTCAGTTAACATTACACTGCCTACTAACCAATCACATGTTACATTACACTGCCTACCAACCAATCACATGTTACATTACACTGTCTACTAACCAATCACATGCTACATTACACTGCCTACCAACCAATCACATGTTACATTACACTGCCTACTAACCAATCACATGCTACATTACACTGCCTACTAACCAATCACATGTTACATTACACTGTCTACTAACCAATCACATGCTACATTACACTGCCTACTAACCAATCACATGCTACATTACACTGCCTACTAACCAATCACATGTTACATTACACTGCCTACTAACCCTCCTCTCCCCTGTAACTATTCCCCAGGTCGTCGCTGTAAATGGGAATGTGTACAATGTTGACAACACCTCCTTACCCTCTGGCTGGAGCAATGTCTCCTCTTCGTCCTGAAATCCCCCAGCAATCTCCTCGTGATGTTATCCTGCCAGTCAGAAAGACTTTAGTTTACATGACTTTATTGCTGACGGTATTAGACAACAACACACTACAACAGCAGCAGGTGAATTCGACGACGGGTATTAGACCACAACAACACACAACTGTCCTCGGTATTAACTTTAAAATTAGAATATCTCTTTAACTTCAAGTCCATATAACTGAAATAATTCAGGTGAAAACTTTACTGTCTGGTAGTAGTAACTTGTTACCCTTCAACTCACTGTGGCTGAATGTGCACCTGTGCCTGTTCTCTGTGCCTCGTACAAATACGCGCAGGGGCGGTTGATGGAGCGGGAAGCCTGTTCCCCGGCTGGCCATTGGTGGATAGAAACGTGTTTCTCAGTCACTAGCAGTAGACGCGTCCTGGTTGCCCTGGAGACTGACAAGAACTAACACAGTGACCTGGTTTCCCTGGAGAACGACATGAACTGCTACAGTGACCTAAAGAAGCAACAGAGCCAAACGCAGCAAAGGGTGTGTTCATAAATTAAATCTGGAGTGCCAGAGTGCGCTCAGAGTGCGCTCTGGGCGTTCGGTAAATTCAGAGCGTTCAGAGACGCACACTGAAGTGTTCTGACCTCACAACAGCAGTCAAGCACCCAAGTTAACTGGCTAATGTTGGCTAGCTATTTCCAGACACAAATAAGAGAACACCTTATATTTATTTTTAATAAGAGAACACCTCATACTGACAATTTTACGCCCGCCAGGCTGTTTTTAGGCTGTTTTCATGTTATCTAGAGCGTAACTGTCCCGCTGGCAACAATTTAAATACGCCTTTTTTTTTGTGCCAACGTTTACTTACACCGGCCATATTTAACTGGTGTTGAGCGTCCGTAAATTCATCAGTTATTATCAGTTATTATCTGTTACACTCAGACTAGAGTGCTCTGAAATCGGAGTATATAGCCAGAGCGAATTTACGAACGCACCCAAAGTTTTAATGGTCTTGGCCCCGTTATAGTTTTTTTCTCCATCTCTTCATTTAAAGACTCAATCATGTACACTCTTACTGACAGTTGTGACTGCTTTGCGTGATGTATTGTTGTTAGCATGTTGCTACCATGTTGTTGTCATGTTGTGTTGCTACCATGTTGTTGTCATGTTGTGTTGCTACCATGTTGTTGTCATGTTGTATTGCTACCATGTTGTTGTCATGTTGTGTTGCTACCATGTTGTTGTCATGTTGTGTTGCTACCATGTTGTTGTCATGTTGTGTTGCTACCATGTTGTTGTCATGTTGTGTTGCTACCATGTTGTTGTCATGTTGTGTTGCTACCATGTTGTTGTCATGTTGTGTTGCTACCATGTTGTTGTCATGTGTTGCTACCATGTTGTTGTCATGTTGTGTTGCTGCCATGTTGTTGTCATGTTGTGTTGCTACCATGCTGTGTTGTCATGTTGTGTTGCAAGAACACTAAGGTAACCTGCCTAAATGACTACCGACCCGTAGCACTCATGTCTTTAGCCATGAAGTGCTTTGAAAGGCTGGTCAAGGCTCACATCAACACCATTATCCCAGAAACCCTAGACCCACTCCAATTTGCATACCGCCCCAACAGATCCACAAATGATGCAATCTCTATTGCACTCCACACTGCCCTTTCACACCTGGACAAAGGGAACACTTATGTGAGAATGCTATTCATTGACTACAGCTCAGCGTTCAACACCATAGTGACCTCAAAGCTCATCACTAAGCTAAGGACCCTGGGACTAAACACCTCCCTCTGCAACTGGATTCTGGACTTCCTGATGGGCCGCCCCCAGGTGGTAAGGGTAGGTAACAACACATCACCAACAAACTATCATGGTCCAAGCACACTAAGACAGTAGTGAAGAGGGCACGACAAAACCTATTCCCCCTCAGGAGACTGAAAATATTTGGCATGGGTCATCAGATCCTCAAAATGTTCTACAGCTGCACCATCGAGAGCATGACTGGTTGCATCACTGCATGGTATGGCAACTGCTCGGCCTCCGACCGCAAGCCACTACAGAGGGTAGTGTGTACGGCCCAGGACATCACTGGGGCCAAGCTTCCTGCCATCCAGGACCTCTATACCAGGCGGTGTCAGAGGAAGGCCCTGAAAATTGTCTAAGACTCCAGCCCCCCTAGTCATAGACTGTTCTCTCTGCTAAAGCATGGCAAGCGGTACCGGAGCACCAACTCTAGGTCCAAGAGGCTTCTAAACAGATTCTACTCCCCAAGCCATAAGACTCCTGAACATCTAGTCAAATGGCTTCCCAGACTATTGGGCTTCCCAGACTATTTGTACTGCCCCCCTCCCTTTTACACCGCTGCTACTCTCAGTTATTATCTATGCATAGTCGGTTTACCTCTACCTACATGTGCATATTACCTCAATTACCTAGACTAACCAGTACCCCCCCCCCTGTAAAAAGCCCCGCTACTGTTATTTTACTGCCACTCTTTAATTATTTGTTACTTTTCTTTCTTATTGTTTATTTATCAATTTATTTATTAAAAATGCATTGTTGGTTAAAGGCTTGTAAGTAAGCATTTCACTGTAAGGTCTACTATACCTGAGCATGTGACAAATAGCATTTCACTGTAAGGTCTACTATACCTGAGCATGTGACAAATAGCATTTCACTGTAAGGTCTACTACACCTGAGCATGTGACAAATAGCATTTCACTGTAAGGTCTACTATACCTGAGCATGTGACAAATAGCATTTCACTGTAAGGTCTACTACACCTGAGCATGTGACAAATAGCATTTCACTGTAAGGTCTACTACACCTGAGCATGTGACAAATAGCATTTCACTGTAAGGTCTACTACACCTGAGCATGTGACAAATAGCATTTCACTGTAAGGTCTACTACACCTGAGCATGTGACAAATAGCATTTCACTGTAAGGTCTACTATACCTGAGCATGTGACAAATAACATTTCACTGTAAGGTCTACTACACCTGAGCATGTGACAAATAACATTTCACTGTAAGGTCTACTACACCTGAGCATGTGACAAATAACATTTCACTGTAAGGTCTACTACACCTGAGCATGTGACAAATAACATTTCACTGTAAGGTCTACTACACCTGAGCATGTGACAAATAGCATTTCACTGTAAGGTCTACTACACCTGAGCATGTGACAAATAACATTTCACTGTAAGGTCTACTACACCTGAGCATGTGACAAATAACATTTCACTGTAAGGTCTACTACACCTGAGCATGTGACAAATAGCATTTCACTGTAAGGTCTACTACACCTGAGCATGTGACAAATAACATTTCACTGTAAGGTCTACTACACCTGAGCATGTGACAAATAGCATTTCACTGTAAGGTCTACTATACCTGAGCATGTGACAAATAGCATTTCACTGTAAGGTCTACTACACCTGAGCATGTGACAAATAGCATTTCACTGTAAGGTCTACTATACCTGAGCATGTGACAAATAACATTTCACTGTAAGGTCTACTACACCTGAGCATGTGACAAATAGCATTTCACTGTAAGGTCTACTACACCTGAGCATGTGACAAATAGCATTTCACTGTAAGGTCTACTACACCTGAGCATGTGACAAATAACATTTCACTGTAAGGTCTACTACACCTGAGCATGTGACAAATAACATTTAATTTGATCAGCAGGGGATACTTAGAGACAATTGAAAATGCTCTGCAATAATAATTAGATTTTGCACATTTAATTGATTTTGTATTTTTCGATGTTGTATGTTTTATTGTAGCCCAAAAATAATCTCACTCTGCACCAAGTGAACCTGAATTACCTGATGCCAAAATATATTATTTCAGCTTTTCAACTTCGACTAGTAAAAAGGAAAATCGAATGGTTTGGGATAGAAAACAAAACAGACTATGTATTCGAATTATTACTAAGCAATAACATGTTGACGAATCAATTATGCATGTTATTATGAGGTTATTATTATTATTAATATGCTATTACAATTAGTCTATCATTGTCTAGACCTACTAGACTAGAGGCTACCATTTTTGTTGTTGCCATCTTTGTTGTAAAATTACACGACGATAAAGTGGTCCTGATTGGCTATCAGAATGAGATCAACCCAGAAAGCCCTCCGTTGCTCGCGGGCAATTCCTTATGAATCAACCTGACTGAACCGCGGAAGAGAGGGATTTGATTATAGAACCGCATCCCACTCCCATTCGCCTCTCTTCCTCACACCCTGACCCTCAGCCTCAGTCTGGCCTTGATGTTACAGGTGCGCTCAATGACAGGAGAGACAACAGATGCTTCCCCCTTAATGTCATTACAGAGAGAGAATGGATGTTTTCAGCAGGCATATTTTATCTAAATGTATGTTTTATTATTATCATCATCATCATCATCATCACTTTTGTCTTTATCATCGTCACCGCTATCGTCATCATCCTTCTTCTTCTCCTCCTCCTCCTCCTCCTCAGCGGTGGAATCAGTTACTGATTACATTTATAGGCCTATTTAGTCTACCATTCATTTCACCCGCTGAAATACTTCCTAATTCAGTTGCCTTGGAGACGCATTTTCTTTCCCGCATTCTCTCCCGCAGTTCGGTAGTAACTGACGGACCCTTCAGCGGGACTTGTGCTGAACTGCCCGCTGTTCATTGTTCTGAGTGTTCATCATCAGTGAGAAAATTATTCGTTTTCTAGAAGAATAGCCCAAGCCACTCTTTGGCCATACAAGCTGACTCGAAAGTAGTTAATCAAAGGAGGAAGCCCATTATTTCTGACAGCAAGCGTCTTGTTTTATTTACTAACGGCATCAAGGATACCAACTCTGAACATTTCAATTTATATTAAAAAGAAACGTGATATGCTTACTTAAGCGAAACCTCAAATATAATCACACCTTTAATAATTTAAACAATGTGAACTCTTCAGAACATTCTATTCTACTCTATTCCACTCTAATCTGTTCTAGGCTATTATATAACATCATCATTAGGACAATTTGGACATTCTTTAAACATATCCCTGTGTTGTACACTATCACTGTTGCAAAATCATCTCTATCCATATCCAATCATATTCTCATCATGTCAATCGTATAATATCCTATCATATCAGGGCTCCAAAGCACTGCATCTCAGTGCTAGAGGCGTCACTACAGACACCCTGGTTTGATTCCAGGCTGTATCACAACCGGCCGTGATTGGGAGTCCCATAGGGCGGCACACAAATGGCCCAGCGTCGTCCGGGTTTGGCCGGTGTAGGCAGTCATTGTAAATAAGAATTTGTTCTTAACTGACTTACCTAGTTAAATAAAGGTGGAATAAAGGTGAAATATGTCAATGTTTTATTTTTTATATCATATCCTCATTATGTCAATCAAGAGAGTCGTCACTATCTGGCCAAGTTGCAAAGTAGGAAGCCCCTCCTAGTTCTCTTCTTAAAATCGGATTTGAAACCTTACCTTAAATTATACCTAACCGTAACCACACTGCTAACCTTATGCCTAACCTTAAACTAAGATCAAAAAGCAACATTTTGTTTTCATGCATTTTAACGATATAGACAGTTTTGACTTTGCGGCTTGGTCATCTAGTGGGGTCCTTTCAAGGTGAGTGATGGGTTTTTGGTCAGTTGGGGTCAGCATAGATCCAGAGACTTCATACCCAAGCTCTTATTGCTCGGGGGGGGGGGGGGGGGGGGGGGGGGTCTGTGTGTGTGGGGTAGTTTTATTGCTCAGCGGGGAGTAGATAGAAAGTTGCCTACTGTGCCTGTGTGGAAAAAGCTACATTCTGCGCCCAGCCTTCCTCAATTTCATCCTTGTTGTGTGTGTTTTTGAATGATACGTCGTGGTAACATCACAGGGGTCATGGGTCATGGGCCAGGTGAGGAAACCCCATCTGAATGACAGGAGGTCACCACAAACACACACTTTTCCCCCCTTCGGCACATGTCAACATTCCTATAATCAAATCAAACCCAGCAAACACCAAAGGCCTATCCAGTGGTTATGTGTGTGTGTGTGTGTGTGTGTGTGTGTGAGTTTGAGTTTATTTTTACAGGGACTGCACACTAATCAACGTTTCAGTAAAAGTGCCTGTTGTGGCCAACCGACTCATTTTCAACCGCATTCCCTGGGCTGGTTATTAAAAACAATTACAATACAGACAATCAATGAGCAGTGAGCACACGCAGAGCAACATAGGACAGGCAAGACGTAGCATACAGACAGAGCAACATAGGATAAGCAAGACGCAGCATACAGACAGAGCAACATAGGACAAGCAAGACGCAGCATCCAGACAGAGCAACATAGGACAAGCAAGACGCAGCATACAGACAGAGCAACATAGGACAAGCAAGACGTAGCATACAGACAGAGCAACATAGGACAAGCAAGACGCAGCATACAGACAGAGCAACATAGGACAAGCAAGACGCAGCATACAGACAGAGCAACATAGGACAAGCAAGACGCAGCATACAGACAGAGCAACATAGGACAAGCAAGACGCAGCATACAGACAGAGCAACATAGGACAAGCAAGACGCAGCATACAGACAGAGCAACATAGGACAGGCAAGACGTAACATACAGACAGAGCAACATAGGACAAGCAAGACGTAGCATACAGACAGAGCAACATAGAACAAGCAAGACGTAGCATACAGACAGAGCAACATAGGACAAGCAAGACGCAGCATACAGACAGAGCAACATAGGACAGGCAAGACGCAGCATACAGACAGAGCAACATAGGACAAGCAAGACGTAACATACAGACAGAGCAACATAGGACAAGCAAGACGTAACATACAGACAGAGCAACATAGGACAGGCAAGACGCAGCATACAGACAGAGCAACATAGGACAAGCAAGACGCAGCATACAGACAGAGCAACATAGGACAAGCAAGACGTAGCATACAGACAGAGCAACATAGGACAAGCAAGACGCAGCATACAGACAGAGCAACATAGGACAGGCAAGACGCAGCATACAGACAGAGCAACATAGGACAAGCAAGACGTAACATACAGACAGAGCAACATAGAACAAAAAGCAGCAAGTGTGTGTGCGTGTTTGAAAGCTCTGACTTTTGTGGTATTGGGAAAGTGTTGCAAATGTTGTGGTCGGTGTTCTGATATGCTGAACGAATGTTTCAGTCAAATAAAGTCAAGTTTATGATGCAGGTAGAAGAATTGGCCTGGTGGTTGCCGGAATAAATGTTGTGGATCTTAACGTTTTTCCTCATAATCCTGGACTATCGGACCACCATTTTATTACGTTTGCAATCGCAACAAATAATCTGCTCAGACCCCAACCAAGGAGTATCAAAAGTCGTGCTATAAATTCTCAGACAACACAAAGATTCCTTGATGCCCTTCCAGACTCCCTCTGTCTACCCAAGAACGTCAGGGGACAAAAATCAATTAACCACCTAACTGAGGAACTCAATTTAAACTTGCGCAATACCCTAGATGCAGTTGCACCCCTAAAAACTAAAAACATTTGTCATAAGAAACTAGCTCCCTGGTATACAGAAAATACCCGAGCTCTGAAGCACGCATGCTCCAGTTTCAACTGTTCTGCCTGCGGCTATGGATCCCTGACCTGTTCACCGGACTTGCTACCTGTCCCAGATCTGCTGTTTTCAACTCTCTCGAGACAGCAGGAGCGGTAGAGATACTCTTAATGATCGGCTATGAAAAGCCAACTGACATTTATGCACCCTCGACAACAACTATTATTATTGGACCATGCTGGTCATTTATGAACATTTGAACATCTTGGCCATGTTCTGTTATAATCTCCACCCGGCACAGCCAGAAGAGGACTGGCCACCCCTCATAGCCTGGTTCCTCTCTAGGTTTCTTCCTAGGTTTTAGCCTTTCTAGGGAGTTTTTCCTAGCCACCGTGCTTCTACACCTGCATTGCTTGCTGTTTGGGGTTTTAGGCTGGGTTTCTGTACAGCACTTTGAGATATCAGCTGATGTAAGAAGAGCTATATAAATACATTTGATTTGATTTGACATCATTGATAAATGTTGTGATGTTTGATGATTCAGGAAGTAGACACATAAAGATGTCAATGGCCAGGTTGTTAGGCTGAGGAGAATGGTTAAAATAAAATAAAATAAATGATTTTACCTTTATTTAACTACACAAGTCAGTTAAGAACAAATTCTTATTTACAAGGACAGCATACCGGGGAAAAGTGGGGTTAACTGCCTCGTTCAGGGGCAGAACGACAGATTTTAACCTTGTCAGCTCAGGGATTCCATCCAGCAACCTTTCAGTTACTGTCCCAACACTCTAACTAGACTATCTGCCGCTCCTATGGTGTCAAGACCCACTACCAGGGGAGTTTCCCAGATGGTGATTGGTCTTCTATTGACTGGGGGGAGTCATTAACAGATGGTGATTGGTCTTCCATTGACTGGGGGAGTCATTAACAGATGGGGATTGGTCTTCCATTGACTGGGGGAGTCATTAACAGATGGGCATTGGTCTTCCATTGACTGGGGGAGTCATTAACAGATGGGGATTAGTCTTCCATTGACTGGGGGGAGTCATTAACAGATGGGGATTGGTCTTCCATTGACTGGGGGAGTCATTCACTTCTTATGGTTGCAGGGGCACCATTGAGTAGCTTGGATGAAAGGTGCCCAGAGTAAACGGCCTGCTCCTCAGTCTCAGTTGCTAATATATGCATATTATTAGTATTATTAGTATTAGTCCCATGTGTAACAGCATAGACTTTACGTCCATCCCCTCGCCCCGAACTGGGCGCGAACCAGGGATGCTCTGCACACGTCAACAGTCACCCTCGAAGCATCATTACCGCGGCCCACTACTTCAAGGTCTCAGAGCAAGTGACGTCACCGATTGAAACGCCACTAACGCGCACCATCGCTAACTAGCTAGCAATTTTACATCGGCTACACATGGTGTGTTGCGTGTGAATGTGTTGAGAGTGAAAAATGGCCTGGCTGCTGTTTTACGGGCTCCTAACCAACTGTGCTCTATTGTGTGTTTTTTCACATTCTTTGTAACTTATTTTGTAAGTGACCGAAAACAGCTTCTGGATATCAGAACAGCGATTACTCACTTCGAATTTGACAAATATTTTTTCTTTAATGAGTCCGATGCGAAGAATATAGAGTTGTGGTCAAAAGTTTTGAGAATGACACAAATTCTCAATTGGATTAAGGTCTGGGGAGTTTCCCAAAATGGACCCAAAATAACAATGTTTTTTTCCCCGGGCCACTTAGTTATCACTTTTGCCTTATGGCAAGGTGCTCTATCATGCTAGAAAAGGCATTGTTTGTCACCAAACTGTTCCTGGGTGGTTGGGAGAAGTTGCACTCGGAGGATGTGTTGGTACCATTCTTTATTCATGGCTGTGTTCTTAGGCAAAATTGTGAGTGAGCCCACACATGAATGGTCTCAGGATGCTTCACTGTTGGCATGACACAGGACTGTTGGTAGCGCTCACCTTGTCTTCTTCGGACAAGCTTTTTTCCGGATGTTTTCATCTATATTTTTCGTAGCTGTCTATTTACCATCGTATACCAATGCTGGCACTAAGACCACACTCAATGAGCTGTATGAGGCCATCAGCAAACAAGAAAATGCTCATCCAGAAGTGGCGCTCCTAGTGGCCGGGGACTTTAATGCAGGCAAACTTAAATCAGTTTTACCTCATTTCTACCAGGCATGTGCAACCAGTGGAAAAACTCTAGACCACCTTTACTCCACACACAGAGATGCATACAAAGCTCTCCCTCGCCCTCCATTTGGCAAATCTGACCATAATTCTATCCGCCTGATTCCTGCTTATAAGCAAAAACTACAGCAGGAAGTACCAGGGACTCAATACGGAAGTGGTCAGATGACGCGGATGCTACGCTACAGGACTGTTTTGCTAGCACAGACTGGAATATGTTCTGGGATTCATCCAATGGCATTGAGGAGTACACCACCTCAGTCACCGGCTTCATCAATAAGTGCATCGATGACGACGTCCTCCCCACAGAAGCAATGGATTACAGGCAACATCTGCACTGAGCTAAAGGGTAGAGCTGCCGCTTTCAAGGAGTGTGACACTAATCCGGACGCTTATAAGAAATCCTGCTATGCCCTCAGACGAAACAATCAAACAGGTAAAGATTCAATACAGAACTAAGATTAAATCGTAGCACACCGGCTCTGACGCTCGTCGGATGTGCAGGGCTTGCAAACTATGTTTTCATTTGTAATTTTACCTTTTTTTATCCAGGTTTTTCTCATTGAGATAACATCTCTTTTCCAAGAGAGACCTGGTCCAATAGCAGCAGGGGGAACAACGATTCAGACAGAACAACTTACAGTGCCTTGCGAAAGTATTCGGCCCCCTTGAACTTTGCAACATTTTGCCACATTTCAGGCTTCAAACATAAAGATATAAAACTGTATTTTTTTGTGAAGAATCAACAACAAGTGGGACACAATCATGAAGCGGAACGACATTTATTGGATATTTCAAACTTTTTTAACAAATCAAAAACTGAAAAATTGGGCATGCAAAATTATTCAGCCCCTTTACTTTCAGTGCAGCAAACTCTCTCCAGAAGTTCAGTGAGGATCTCTGAATGATCCAATGTTGACCTAAATGACTAATGATAATAAATACAATCCACCTGTGTGTAATCAAGTCTCCATATAAATGCACCTGCACTGTGATAGTCTCAGAGGTCCGTTAAAAGCGCAGAGAGCATCATGAAGAACAAGGAACACACCAGGCAGGTCCGAGATACTGTTGTGAAGAAGTTTAAAGCCGGATTTGGATACAAAAAGATTTCCCAAGCTTTAAACATCCCAAGGAGCACTGTGCAAGCGATAATATTGAAATGGAAGGAGTATCAGACCACTGTAAATCTACCAAGACCTGGCCGTCCCTCTAAACTTTCAGCTCATACAAGGAGAAGACTGATCAGAGATGCAGCCAAGAGGCCCATGATCACTCTGGATGAACTGCAGAGATCTACAGCTGAGGTGGGAGACTCTGTCCATAGGACAACAATCAGTCGTATATTGCACAAATCTGGCCTTTATGGAAGAGTGGCAAGAAGAAAGCCATTTCTTAAAGATATCCATAAAAAGTGTTTAAAGTTTGCCACAAGCCACCTGGGAGACACACCAAACATGTGGAAGAAGGTGCTCTGGTCAGATGAAACCAAAATGGAACTTTTTGGCAACAATGCAAAACGTTATGTTTGGCGTAAAAGCAACACAGCTGAACACACCATACCCACTGTCAAACATGGTGGTGGCAGCATCATGGTTTTGGCCTGCTTTCCTTCAGCAGGGACAGGGAAGATGGTTAAAATTGATGGGAAGATGGATGGAGCCAAATACAGGACCATTCTGGAAGAAAACCTGATGGAGTCTGCAAAAGACCTGAGACTGGGACGGAGATTTGTCTTCCAACAAGACAATGATCCAAAACATAAAGCAAAATCTACAATGGAATGGTTCAAAAATAAACATATCCAGGTGTTAGAATGGCCAAGTCAAAGTCCAGACCTGAATCCAATCGAGAATCTGTGGAAAGAACTGAAAACTGCTGTTCACAAATGCTCTCCATCCAACCTCACTGAGCTCGAGCTGTTTTGCAAGGAGGAATGGGAAAAAATTTCAGTCTCTCGATGTGCAAAACTGATAGAGACATACCCCAAGCGACTTACAGCTGTAATCGCAGCAAAAGGTGGTGCTACAAAGTATTAACTTAAGGGGGCTGAATAATTTTGCACGCCCAATTTTTCTGTTTTTGATTTGTTAAAAAAGTTTGAAATATCCAATAAATGTTGTTCCACTTCATGACTGTGTCCCACTTGTTGTTGATTCTTCACAAAAAAATACAGTTTTATATCTTTATGTTTGAAGCCTGAAATGTGGCAAAATGTCGTAAAGTTCAAGGGGGCCGAATACTTTCGCAAGGCACACAACATTAAACAAAACTGTAAACACACGTACAGTACAACAAAAAAATTTACATTAAAAACACGAAAGTCTTGACTAAAAACAGCTGGCCTAAAAACAATTCCACTCTTCTATGATATACATCGATCAAGTGTTTAAACTCCACCGACGAAACTAGATCATCACATTTTAAAATGTTCAGGAGAGAATTCCAGGAGCTAAGTAACTAAAACTATTTCTACCATGACCTGTTCTAATTTTTGGTACTGTTAGAAGCAAATGAGAATGGGACCGTAATTTATATTTATTTGCCGACCTGACTACAAAAGAACCAAGATAAAATGGCATTTTACCCAACATGGCCTTATAAATCAGTGTATACCAGTGTTTAAGCCTACGCAAGGTCAATGACAACCAGCCAACAGCGCTGTAGAGATCACAATGATGTGTTAGACGTTTCTGATTTGTAATGAACCTGAGAGCTGCATGATACACTGAATCAAGTGCTCTCGGGGTCGTGGCTGAGGCCTGCGTATATATAACATCACTAAAATCTATAACCTTCAGTAATGTATATCGTAACAGCTCCTTCCTGGCCTCAAAAGAAAAACAAGCCTTATGCCAGTAATAAAAACCTATATTAAGCTTGAGCTTCCTTATCAAGTTCTCTACACGCACAGTGAGGCTCAGTTTATCACTATTAAGGACTACAAAGGAAAACCATTCTGCGAGCTGCCCAGTGACGCGAGCCTACCAGACGGGCTAAATGCATTTTATGCTCACTTCGATGACGTATTTTCCCGGGGGTGTCCCCATGCTAAAACACCCGGGGGTGTCCCCATGCTAAAACACCCCGGGGTGTCCCCATGCTAAAACACCCTGGGGTGTCCCCATGCTAAAACACCCTGGGGTGTCCCCATGCTAAAACACCCGGGGGTGTCCCCATGCTAAAACACCCGCGGGTGTCCCCATGCTAAATCACCCGGGGGTGTACCCATGCTAAAACACCCGGGGGTGTCCCCATGCTAAAACACCCGGGGGTGTCCCCATGCTAAATCACCCGGGGGTGTACCCATGCTAAAACTCCCGGGGGTGTCCCCATGCTAAAACACCCGGGGGTGTCCCCATGCTAAAACACCCGGGGGTGTACCCATGCTAAAACACCCAGGGTTGTACCCATGCTAAAACTCCCGGGGGTGTCCCCATGCTAAAACACCCGGGGGTGTCCCCATGCTAAAACACCCAGTGTTGTACCCATGCTAAAACACCCTGGGGTGTCCCCATGCTAAAACACCCTGGGGTGTCCCCATGCTAAAACACCCTGGGGTGTCCCCATGCTAAAACACCCTGGGGTGTCCCCATGCTAAAACACCCTGGGGTGTCCCCATGCTAAAACACCCGGGGGTGTACCCATGCTAAAACACCCTGGGGTGTCCCCATGCTAAAACACCCTGGGGTGTCCCCATGCTAAAACACCCGGGGGTGTACCCATGCTAAAACACCCGGGGGTGTCCCCATGCTAAAACACCCGGGGGTGTACCCATGCTAAAACACCCGGGGGTGTCCCCATGCTAAAACACCCGGGGGTGTCCCCATGCTAAAACACCCGGGGGTGTCCCCATGCTAAAACACCCAGGGGTGTACCCATGCTAAAACACCCGGGGGTGTCCCCATGCTAAAACACCTCGCCAACTGCAAACATTTGTGCATCTGGGGTGTTGCCATACGGAGGCTGAACGTGTGTACTCTCCCACTCCCCCTGTTCAAGTAGGCTTTGCAACAGAACAAAGAACAAAAACAGATATTTCACCAGATGTATAAATGTGAATCTGCTTGGCGTTTCCACTCACTACCAAATATGGTAGTGAGAGGAAGCCCAGCGGCTGGGAGTGGGAGAAAAGGGGAGGAAATGGCTTTTGGCCAACATTCTGCACATTTTCTCATCAATGAAACATTTAATCTCAATAGTTTTGTAGACTTTACCCTTTGCAAAAGTTTGTTTAGAAGGAGTTCAAAGGCGAATTGATTCATTGCACACGGCGCACTTCACAGAAGAGGCGTTCTGAAATGGAAATATGCAGATGTATGCTAGAATGCACCAATAGGAAAGTCGTTAGCTCGTGCTTGACTCTGCCCATCCCTTGCTTGATCTGCACAACTATGACTCATTTGTTCCCATTGGAAACAACAGGCTGTGGTCTATCTGGGTTAGTTATATACATCTTTGGCTATGCCTTGTAATTAGTAGCCTAGACAAATAACTGGACTGACTGAATCACTCCTTTTTTTGTTTTGTTTTACATGAACAGGGCATTATTGAGAATGAACTAGCCTGGATAACTTATTCCACATTATTTTGGCAAGCATAATTCTAACATGTGAAATACCTTAATTATAAAGACCGGGCTATAAATTAAATGCTACAATATAAAAAAAGAGACAGGCATACATAGTAGTAGAGACAGGTAAAAGAGACAGGCTATACATAGTAGTAGAGACAGGTAAAAGAGACAGGCTATACATAGTAGTAGAGACAGGTAAAAGAGACAGGCATACATAGTAGTAGAGACAGGTAAAAGAGACAGGTAATACATAGTAGTAGAGACAGGTAAAAGAGACAGGCAATACATAGTAGTAGAGACAGGTAAAAGAGACAAGCATACATAGTAGTAGAGACAGGTAAAAGAGACAGGCATACATAGTAGTAGAGACAGGTAAAAGAGACAGGCAATACATAGTAGTAGAGAAAGGTAAAAGAGACAGGCAATACATAGTAGTAGAGACAGGTAAAAGAGACAGGCAATACATAGTAGTAGAGACAGGTAAAAGAGACAGGCTATACATAGTAGTAGAGACAGGTAAAAGAGACAGGCATACATAGTAGTAGAGACAGGTAAAAGAGACAGGCAATACATAGTAGTAGAGACAGGTAAAAGAGACAGGCAATACATAGTAGTAGAGACAGGTAAAAGAGACAGGCTATACATAGTAGTAGAGACAGGTAAAAGAGACAGGCAAACATAGTAGTAGAGACAGGTAAAAGAGACAGGCAATACATAGTAGTAGAGACAGGTAAAAGAGACAAGCATACATAGTAGTAGAGACAGGTAAAAGAGACAGGCATACATAGTAGTAGAGACAGGTAAAAGAGACAGGCATACATAGTAGTAGAGACAGGTAAAAGAGACAGGCATACATAGTAGTAGAGACAGGTAAAAGAGACAGGCAATACATAGTAGTAGAGACAGGTAAAAGAGACAGGCAATACATAGTAGTAGAGACAGGTAAAAGAGACAGGCAATACATAGTAGTAGAGACAGGTAAAAGAGACAGGCATACATAGTAGTAGAGACAGGTAAAAGAGACAGGCTATACATAGTAGTAGAGACAGGTAAAAGAGACAGGCAATACATAGTAGTAGAGACAGGTAAAAGAGACAGGCTATACATAGTAGTAGAGACAGGTAAAAGAGACAGGCATACATAGTAGTAGAGACAGGTAAAAGAGACAGGCAATACATAGTAGTAGAGACAGGTAAAAGAGACAAGCATACATAGTAGTAGAGACAGGTAAAAGAGACAGGCATACATAGTAGTAGAGACAGGTAAAAGAGACAGGCATACATAGTAGTAGAGACAGGTAAAAGAGACAGGCAATACATAGTAGTAGAGACAGGTAAAAGAGACAGGCAATACATAGTAGTAGAGACAGGTAAAAGAGACAGGCAATACATAGTAGTAGAGACAGGTAAAAGAGACAGGCTATACATAGTAGTAGAGACAGGTAAAAGAGACAGGCAATACATAGTAGTAGAGACAGGTAAAAGAGACAGGCTATACATAGTAGTAGAGACAGGTAAAAGAGACAGGCATACATAGTAGTAGAGACAGGTAAAAGAGACAGGCTATACATAGTAGTAGAGACAGGTAAAAGAGACATGCTATACATAGTAGTAGAGACAGGTAAAAGAGACAGGCTATACATAGTAGTAGAGACAGGTAAAAGAGACAGGCATACATAGTAGTAGAGACAGGTAAAAGAGACAGGCTATACATAGTAGTAGAGACAGGTAAAAGAGACAGGCATACATAGTAGTAGAGACAGGTAAAAGAGACAGGCATACATAGTAGTAGAGACAGGTAAAAGAGACAGGCATACATAGTAGTAGAGACAGGTAAAAGAGACAGGCATACATAGTAGTAGAGACAGGTAAAAGAGACAGGCTATACATAGTAGTAGAGACAGGTAAAAGAGACAGGCATACATAGTAGTATAGACAGGTAAAAGAGACAGGCTATACATAGTAGTAGAGACAGGTAAAAGAGACAGGCATACATAGTAGTAGAGACAGGTAAAAGAGACAGGCATACATAGTAGTAGAGACAGGTAAAAGAGACAAGGCATACATAGTAGTAGAGACAGGTAAAAGAGACAGGCAATACATAGTAGTAGAGACAGGTAAAAGAGACAGGCAATACATAGTAGTATAGACAGGTAAAAGAGACAGGCAATACATAGTAGTATAGACAGGTAAAAGAGACAGGCAATACATAGTAGTAGAGACAGGTAAAAGAGACAGGCTATACATAGTAGTAGAGACAGGTAAAAGAGACAGGCTATACATAGTAGTAGAGACAGGTAAAAGAGACAGGCAATACATAGTAGTAGAGACAGGTAAAAGAGACAGGCTATACATAGTAGTAGAGACAGGTAAAAGAGACAGGCATACATAGTAGTAGAGACAGGTAAAAGAGACAGGCATACATAGTAGTAGAGACAGGTAAAAGAGACAGGCATACATAGTAGTATAGACAGGTAAAAGAGACAAGGCATACATAGTAGTAGAGACAGGTAAAAGAGACAGGCATACATAGTAGTAGAGACAGGTAAAAGAGACAGGCATACATAGTAGTAGAGACAGGTAAAAGAGACAGGCATACATAGTAGTAGAGACAGGTAAAAGAGACAGGCAATACATAGTAGTAGAGACAGGTAAAAGAGACAGGCATACATAGTAGTAGAGACAGGTAAAAGAGACAGGCAATACATAGTAGTAGAGACAGGTAAAAGAGACAGGCATACATAGTAGTAGAGACAGGTAAAAGAGACAGGCATACATAGTAGTAGAGACAGGTAAAAGAGACAGGCATACATCATACATTATATAGGCCTAGCATTAATTCAATCATGCATCAATCTTCCCTATTTGACCTCCAAGCATCAGGAATGAATTAGGTATTCTGTTCCACAGCAGGGTCCCTAGTGGCCAGCACAGCAGCGGGTTATGGAAGGCCTGGGTGGCTGGGCTCGTGCCAAGCATGGCCTAAGTATTGGATCTCCCTAAGGCAACCTGGTCTCAGAGCATATCGTATTAGTCTGTACGTAAATCAGGAAACTAAAAAGATTTGGCGTGGGTCCTGAGATCCTCAAAAGGTTCTACAGCTGCAACATCGAGAGCATCCTGACCGGTTGCATCACTGCCTGGTACGGCAATTGCTCGGCCTCCGACCGCAAGGCACTACAGAGGGTAGTGCGCACAGCCCAGTACATCACTGGGGCCAAGCTTCCTGCCATCCAGGACCTATATAATAGGCGGTGTCAGAGGAAGGCCCTAAAAGTCCCCAGCCATCCCAGTCATAGACTGTTCTGTCTACCACCGCATAGCAAACAGAGTGCCAAGTCTAGGACAAAAAGGCTTGTCAACAGTTTTTACCCCAAACCATAAGACTCCTGAACAGGTAACCAATGGCTACCCGGACTATTTGCATTGTGTGCCCCCTCAACCCCTCTTTTTACGCTGCTGCTACTCTCTGTTTAGCTCATTTACATAGTCACTTTATCTATACATCAAATCAAATCAAATGTATTTATATAGCCCTTCGTACATCAGCTGATATCTCAAAGTGCTGTACAGAAACCCAGCCTAAAACCCCAAACAGCAAGCAATGCAGGTGTAGAAGCACGGTGGCTAGGAAAAACTCCCTAGAAAGGCCAAAACCTCGGAAGAAACCTAGAGAGGAACCAGGCTATGTGGGGTGGCCAGTCCTCTTCTGGCTGTGCCGGGTGGAGATTATAACAGAACATGGCCAAGATGTTCAAATGTTCATAAATGACCAGCATGGTCCAATAATAATAAGGCAGAACAGTTGAAACTGGAGCAGCAGCACGGCCAGGTGGACTGGGGACAGCAAGGAGTCATCATGTCAGGTAGTCCTGAGGCCTAGTCCTAGGGCTCAGGTCCTCCGAGAGAGAGAAAGAAAGAGAGAAAGAGAGAATTAGAGAGAGCACACTTAAATTCACACAGGACACCGAATAGGACAGGAGAAGTACTCCAGATATAACAAACTGACCCTAGCCCCCCGACACATAAACTACTGCAGCATAAATACTGGAGGCTGAGATAGGAGGGGTCAGGAGACACTGTGGCCCCATCCGAGGACACCTCCGGACAGGGCCAAACAGGAAGGATATAACCCCACCCACTTTGCCAAAGCACAGCCCCCACACCACTAGAGGGATATCTTCAACCACCAACTTACCATCCTGAGACAAGGCTGAGTATAGCCCACAAAGATCTCTGCCACGGCACAACCCAAGGGGGGGCGCCAACCCAGACAGGATGATCACATCAGTGACTCAACCCACTCAGGTGACGCACCCCTCCCAGGGACGGTATGAGAGAGCCCCAGTAAGCCAGTGACTCAGCCCCTGTAATAGGGTTAGAGGCAGAGAATCCCAGTGGAAAGAGGGGAACCGGCCAGGCAGAGACAGCAAGGGCGGTTTGTTGCTACAGAGCCTTTCCGTTCACCTTCCCACTCCTGGGCCAGACTACACTCAATCATATGACCCACTGAAGAGAAGAGTCTTCAGTAAAGACTTAAAGGTTGAGACCAAGTTTGCGTCTCTCACATGGGTAGGCAGACCGTTCCATAAAAATGGAGCTCTATAGGAGAAAGCCCTGCCTCCAGCTGTTTGCTTAGAAATTCTAGGGACAATTAGGAGGCCTGCGTCTTGTGACCGTAGCGTACCTGTAGGTATGTACGGCAGGACCAAATCAGAGAGATAGGTAGGAGCAAGCCCATGTAATGCTTTGTAGGTTAGCAGTAAAACCTTGAAATCAGCCCTTGCTTTGACAGGAAGCCAGTGTAGGGAGGCTAGCACTGGAGTAATATGATACATTTTTTTGGTTCTAGTCAGGATTCTAGCAGCCGTATTTAGCACTAACTGAAGTTTATTTAGTGCTTTATCCGGGTAGCTGGAAAGTAGAGCATTGCAGTAGTCTAACCTATAAGTGACAAAAGCATGGATTAATTTTTCTGCATCATTTTTGGACAGAAAGTTTCTGATTTTTGCAATGTTACGTAGATGGAAAAAAGCTGTCCTTGAAATGGTCTTGATATGTTCTTCAAAAGAGAGATCAGGGTCCAGAGTAACGCCGAGGTCCTTCACAGTTTTATTTGAGACGACTGTACAACCATTAAGATTAATTGTCAGATTCAACAGAAGATCTCTTTGTACGTTCATGTACATACTACCTCAATTGGCCCGACCAACCAGTGCTCCCGCACATTGGCTAACCGGGCTATCTGCATTGTGTCCCACCACCCGTCAACCCCTCTTTTTACGCTTCTGCTACTCTCTGTTCATTATATATGCATAGTCACTTTAATGATACCTACATGTACATACTACCTCAAGCAGCCTGTCTAACCGGTGTCTGTATGTAGCCCTGCTACTCTCTGTTCATCATATATGCACAGTCACTTTAACCATACCTACATGTACATACTACCTCAAGCAGCTTGTCTAACCGGTGTCTGTATGTAGCCCTGCTACTCTTTTTTCAAATGTCTTTGTGCTCTGGGTTGTATATTTCCCTGTCTTCTTCTTCAGATACCTACTCCTCTTCTAAATCATTGTTCTCTTGTTCCTCCAGGACATCTGAAAAAAATCAGATCTACGACCTGTTGGGCACCGAAACGTGCCCTCGTTGGCTTCAGTAAAAGAGAGAACTGAGGAGGGACTGTCATCTGCAGCACCTTTATAGCCTCTGACTGCATTCCCCATTAGTAAACAATGCTTTCAAGAAATGTTTATTTTGTCTGAAATTGTTTTTATTTTGTCTGTGAACTTGTGTCGTGTGTGTGTGTGTGTGTGTGTGTGGGGGGGGGGGGGAATTTTTTAATTTATTAATTTTTTATTTCACCTTTATTTAACAAGGTAGGCCAGTTGAGAACAAGTTCTCATTTGCAACTGCGACCTGGCCAAGATAAAGCATAGCAGTGTGAACAGACAACACAGAGTTACACATGGAGTAAACAATTAACAAGTCAATAACACAGTAGAAAAAAGGGGAGTCTATATACATTGTGTGCAAAAGGCATGAGGAGGTAGGCGAATAATTACAATTTTGCAGATTAACACTGGAGTGATAAATGATCAGATGGTCATGTACAGGTAGAGATATTGGTGTGCAAAAGAGCAGAAAAGTAAATAAATAAAAACAGTATGGGGATGAGGTAGGTAAAATTGGGTGGGCTATTTACCGATAGACTATGTACAGCTGCAGCGATCGGTTAGCTGCTCAGATAGCAGATGTTTGGCACATGCACAGGAACGTTTTAGTTTTGTCTGGGTTCAATCCGTAGCACACATAATCTCAATTTCTCCGTGTGTGTGTGTATGTGTGTGTCTTTGTGTTTTTTTGTGGTGTGTAAATTATTTTATATCTGCTGGGTCAAAAATGACCCTAAGACAATCTTTGTCCCCTGGTGGTGTCCAGCTTTCATGGAAATATGAACAAAGGCGATGTTTCACTTTTTCTAATGTTGAGGTCACTCTAGGAAAAGTCATCAAATTTCAAGTTGAAAAAAATATAATTTAGGGGGGTTACTCTGCTGTTAAACATAGTGGCAGATCCTTTTTGACCCGTAAAAGACAACACATACCAAACATAACGTACATTCTGATTTCATTGTCCTGAATGTACATTTTCTATGTTACGTCTAGTCAGTTTGAACGACTTCATTTTATGTCCAGCAGGTGGCCACGTTGTCTTAGTCTTAGAAGAACCAGCACAAGGAAATCAAGCTCTTTTCAGGGAACGGTGAGGGAGGGGGTCTTTCACAGTTGTCCTTCAACTAGCTGTAGCTCTTCTGCCTACCACTGCCAATGGACGAGAGAGAGAGAGAGAGAGCGAGAGCGAGAGCGAGTGAGAGAGAGAGAGAGAGAGAGAGAGAGAGAGAGAGGTCTGATTCTGCCATTAGGGAAGTGCAGGTATAAAGATCTATGCAGCTCATTTACTGTGTTTAATGATGCTCCTCTGTGATGTCAGATGGCCTTGAGAAGGGAAAGATTGAGAGGGAGGGGGAGAGAGAGGGAGGGGGAGAGAGGGAGGGGGATAGAGAGGGAGGGGGAGAGAGAGAGAGGGGGATAGAGAGAGAGGGGGAGAGGGAGGGGATAGAGAGGGAGGGGGATAGAGACTGAGTGGGAGAGAGGGAGTGGGATAGAGGGAGGGGGATAGAGGGAGGGGGATAGAGGGAGGGGGATAGAGGGAGGGGGAGAGAGGGAGGGGGAGAGAGAGAAATAGAGGGGTAGTGGGTAGAGGAATCTGTACAGCGTACACCAACTGTGAATTAAATCAATGGATACATGGTTGAATTATACATGTTTCACCTTGGCCATTTACAGTAACCCAGTGAGCACAAAATTCATAATTTTTCAACAGAAAATCTTTATTTTCAACGTCTTCTGTTTTGATAGGGAAGTATCTTACCTTAAGTATTGTATCTGTTCCAGTCAGAGGTGAATATATTCTAAAAAGGTAGCCTATTATTGGCTCATTTTTAGCTGTTATAGCCTACTAGCCAATTAAATAAAATTCCAGATTTGTAACTATTTTATTGACATTATGAGCGAGAGGGTGCAACATCATCAACAACAAACATGTCGACCTCCACTGCAGGAAGGGAGTGGTTGATGCCAGCAGGAAATATCAACCTCTGCCCAAAGCCCTTTCTTTAATGACATAACCAATGTAGTCTACAGACTGCTTGGAGAAGCAAGGTGAAATACTGTCATGGGAATCTACACTTCAATAATGGAAGGTTATCTCGTCCTTTGAATGACTGTCGTGCATAGGCATATTCAAGTAATAATTTACTTACATTTCCATAGATTGACATAGATTATGTTAAAAACTTTGGTAAATTACCTGTCGTTTTGCAACCCTAGTTTTGGCCTACATAGCTTTTTTTTCCCTCCCCTCTCACAGTTCCATGTTCTAGGACAGAAGACCCTCTGATGCTGCTAGCACTATGCCGTAAACCCACGGACAGAAGACCCTCTGATGCTGCTAGCACTATGCCGTAAACCCACGGACAGAAGACCCTCTGATGCTGCTAGCACTATGCCGTAAACCCACGGACAGAAGACCCTCTGATGCTGCTAGCACTATGCCGTAAACCCACGGACAGAAGACCCTCTGATGCTGCTAGCACTATGCCGTAAACCCACGGACAGAAGACCCTCTGATGCTGCTAGCACTATGCCGTAAACCCACGGACAGAAGACCCTCTGATGCTGCTAGCACTATGCCGTAAACCCACGGACAGAAGACCCTCTGATGCTGCTAGCACTATGCCGTAAACCCACGGACAGAAGACCCTCTGATGCTGCTAGCACTATGCCGTAAACCCACGGACAGAAGACCCTCTGATGCTGCTAGCACTATGCCGTAAACCCACGGACAGAAGACCCTCTGATGCTGCTAGCACTATGCCGTAAACCCACGGAGCTATTAAAAGCACATCAGTTGATATACTTCCAACGACTACTAGGGCCCTGTCATATTCCAATTCTCAGATGTCTAAGCGGCAGTCTCCAACATTCCTATATGTTCAAACTGCTCTCTCTCTCTCTGTCTCTGTCTCTCAGTCCTACTGCAATCTACTGTTATTGTACTGGGTGTGGTTGTTATACTCTAAACATGTTCAATTCCTTAAAACGCTGATTAGATGAGAGACCTAGGCCTTTTGGAGTTCATGGTGCTGATCATTGCAGGGTAGTGGGTTCGATTCCTGGGACCAACCATACACGACCGCAAGTCGCTTTGGATGAAAAGATAAAAGTATCTGCTAAATTGCAGATATTATATTAGTGTGATGAGGAGAGTAGGTTAGGCGCGCACGCGCACGCGCACACGCACACACACACACACACACACACACACACACACACACACACACACACACACACACACACACACACACACACACACACACGAGCTTATTGAAGTGGAGGAAGGCAGAGAGACAGATCCTCATCCGAGCCATGTAATCACCCAGCATCCTTCACTCCTCTCCATCTCTGCTCAGAGGAGAGGTGGAGAAGACCTGCTAACCCACATCTCTATCCTCACACGTACACAATTCCCTCCCTCCCTCCCTGTCACACCAGAGTGTGTATGTATTCTCTCAGAGCAAGCATGCCGTTAAGTGGATTGTTATTGGATCCATTCCCATAATACCATTCTCTCTGGGTTAGATAGTGGGTTTAGTAGGACCATGACATACATAGACAGCTTCCCTTTCATCCTATAGCCCAGTAGTAGCCTAAAACGGCAACAGCATATCCAGGCTGTATCACAACCGGCAGTGATTGGGAGTCCCATAGGGTCGGCGCACAAATGGCCCAGCGTCGTCCAGGTTTGGCAGGTGTAGACCGTCATTGTAAATAAGAATTTGTTCTTAACTGACTTGCCTAGTTTAATAAAGGTTAAATAAAAAAATGAATATCATTCCACAACACAGAACAATAACTGTGTCAATAGACAGAGAGACACAGAGACCCTCCTCTGAGACACTATATGTGGCAGTGGGCCTAGTGTGGAACGGGATCCCTCCTCACGGTCCAGACATGGTAGAGTAGTTAAGTTACCTCCTCCTCATCTCATCGATATCTCTGCCATGTACACCCTCTAATTCTAAACCACTGGCCAAAACTACCCAATGACCTGAAAATTATGATCAATCAATTAACATAACTTTGTAAATAGGTCACCTCAGAAAATAATATTTAACTTGTTATGTGGGTCTGTAAGTAGCCTAGTCTAACAGAAACAGTAGCCCAGTCTAACAGAAACAGTAGCCCAGTCTAACAGAAACAGTAGCCCAGTCTAACAGAAACAGTAGCCCAGGCTAACAGAAACAGTGCCTAGTCTAACAGAAACATTAGCCCAGTCTAACAGAAACAGTAGCCCAGTCTAACAGAAACAGTAGCCCAGTCTAACAGAAACAGTAGCCCAGTCTAACAGAAACAGTAGCCTAGTCTAACAGAAACAGTAGCCCAGTCTAACAGAAATAGTAGCCTAGGCTAACCGAAACAGTAGCCTAGTCTAACAGAAACAGTAGCCTAGGCTAACCGAAACAGTAGCCTAGGCTAACCGAAACAGTAGCCTAGGCTAACAGAAACAGTAGCCTAGTCTAACAGAAACAGTAGCCCAGTCTAACAGAAACAGTAGCCTAGTCTAACAGAAACAGTAGCTTAGGCTAACAGAAACAGTGGCCTAGTCTAACAGAAACAGTGGCCTAGTCTAACAGAAACAGTAGCCTAGTCTAACAGAAACAGTAGCCTAGTCTAACAGAAACAGTAGCCTAGTCTAACAGAAACAGTAGCCCAGTCTAACAGAAACAGTAATCCAGTCTAACAGAAACAGTAGCCCAGTCTAACAGAAACAGTAGCCTAGTCTAACAGAAACATTAGCCCAGTCTAACAGAAACAGTAGCCCAGTCTAACAGAAACAGTAGCCCAGTCTAACAGAAACAGTAGCCCAGTCTAACAGAAACAGTAGCCTAGTCTAACAGAAACAGTAGCCCAGTCTAACAGAAATAGTAGCCTAGGCTAACCGAAACAGTAGCCTAGTCTAACAGAAACAGTAGCCTAGGCTAACCGAAACAGTAGCCTAGGCTAACCGAAACAGTAGCCTAGGCTAACAGAAACAGTAGCCTAGTCTAACAGAAACAGTAGCCCAGTCTAACAGAAACAGTAGCCTAGTCTAACAGAAACAGTAGCTTAGGCTAACAGAAACAGTGGCCTAGTCTAACAGAAACAGTGGCCTAGTCTAACAGAAACAGTGGCCTAGTCTAACAGAAACAGTAGCCTAGTCTAACAGAAACAGTAGCCTAGTCTAACAGAAACAGTAGCCTAGTCTAACAGAAACAGTAGCCCAGTCTAACAGAAACAGTAATCCAGTCTAACAGAAACAGTAGCCCAGTCTAACAGAAACAGTAGCCTAGGCTAACCGAAACAGTAGCCTAGGCTAACAGAAACAGTAGCCTAGTCTAACAGAAACAGTAGCCCAGTCTAACAGAAACAGTAGCCCAGGCTAACAGAAACAGTGCCTAGTCTAACAGAAACATTAGCCCAGTCTAACAGAAACAGTAGCCCAGTCTAACAGAAACAGTAGCCCAGTCTAACAGAAACAGTAGCCCAGTCTAACAGAAACAGTAGCCTAGTCTAACAGAAATAGTAGCCTAGGCTAACCGAAACAGTAGCCTAGTCTAACAGAAACAGTAGCCTAGTCTAACAGAAACAGTAGCCTAGTCTAACAGAAACAGTAGCCTAGGCTAACCGAAACAGTAGCCTAGGCTAACAGAAACAGTAGCCTAGTCTAACAGAAACAGTAGCCCAGTCTAACAGAAACAGTAGCCTAGTCTAACAGAAACAGTAGCTTAGGCTAACAGAAACAGTGGCCTAGTCTAACAGAAACAGTGGCCTAGTCTAACAGAAACAGTAGCCTAGTCTAACAGAAACAGTAGCCTAGTCTAACAGAAACAGTAGCCTAGTCTAACAGAAACAGTAGCCCAGTCTAACAGAAACAGTAGCCCAGTCTAACAGAAACAGTAGCCCAGTCTAACATAAACAGTAGCCCAGTCTAACAGAAACAGTAATCCAGTCTAACAGAAACAGTAGCCCAGTCTAACAGAAACAGTAGCCTAGTCTAACAGAAACAGTAGCCTAGTCTAACAGAAATAGTAGCCTAGGCTAACCGAAACAGTAGCCTAGTCTAACAGAAACAGTAGCCTAGTCTAACAGAAACAGTAGCCTAGGCTAACCGAAACAGTAGCCTAGGCTAACAGAAACAGTAGCCTAGTCTAACAGAAACAGTAGCCTAGTCTAACAGAAACAGTAGCCCAGTCTAACAGAAACAGTAGCCTAGTCTAACAGAAACAGTAGCTTAGGCTAACAGAAACAGTGGCCTAGTCTAACAGAAACAGTGGCCTAGTCTAACAGAAACAGTAGCCTAGTCTAACAGAAACAGTAGCCTAGTCTAACAGAAACAGTAGCCTAGTCTAACAGAAACAGTAGCCCAGTCTAACAGAAACAGTAGCCCAGTCTAACAGAAACAGTAGCCCAGTCTAACATAAACAGTAGCCCAGTCTAACAGAAACAGTAATCCAGTCTAACAGAAACAGTAGCCCAGTCTAACAGAAACAGTAGCCCAGTCTAACAGAAATAGTAGCCTAGGCTAACCGAAACAGTAGCCTAGTCTAACAGAAACAGTAGCCTAGTCTAACAGAAACAGTAGCCTAGGCTAACCGAAACAGTAGCCTAGGCTAACAGAAACAGTAGCCTAGTCTAACAGAAACAGTAGCCTAGTCTAACAGAAACAGTAGCCCAGTCTAACAGAAACAGTAGCCTAGTCTAACAGAAACAGTAGCTTAGGCTAACAGAAACAGTGGCCTAGTCTAACAGAAACAGTAGCCTAGGCTAACAGAAACAGTAGCCTAGGCTAACAGAAACAGTAGCCCAGGCTAACAGAAACAGTCGCCTAGGCTAACAGAAACAGTAGCCCAGTCTAACAGAAACAGTAGCCCAGTCTAACAGAAACAGTAGCCTAGGCTAACAGAAACAGTAGCCTAGTCTAACAGAAACAGTAGCCTAGTCTAACAGAAACAGTAGCCTAGTCTAACAGAAACAGTAGCCTAGTCTAACAGAAACAGTAGCCTAGTCTAACAGAAACAGTAGCCCAGTCTAACAGAAACAGTAGCCCAGTCTAACAGAAACAGTAGCCCAGTCTAACAGAAACAGTAGCCCAGTCTAACAGAAACAGTAATCCAGTCTAACAGAAACAGTAGCCCAGTCTAACAGAAACAGTAGCCTAGTCTAACAGAAACAGTAGCCTAGGCTAACCGAAACAGTAGCCTAGGCTAACAGAAACAGTAGCCTAGTCTAACAGAAACAGTAGCCTAGTCTAACAGAAACAGTAGCCCAGTCTAACAGAAACAGTAGCCTAGTCTAACAGAAACAGTAGCCTAGTCTAACAGAAACAGTAGCCTAGTCTAACAGAAACAGTAGCCTAGGCTAACAGAAACAGTAGCCTAGTCTAACAGAAACAGTAGCCTAGTCTAACAGAAACAGTAGCCTAGTCTAACAGAAACAGTAGCCCAGTCTAACAGAAACAGTAGCCCAGTCTAACAGAAACAGTAGCCCAGTCTAACAGAAACAGTAGCCCAGTCTAACAGAAACAGTAATCCAGTCTAACAGAAACAGTAGCCCAGTCTAACAGAAACAGTAGCCTAGTCTAACAGAAACAGTAGCCTAGGCTAACCGAAACAGTAGCCTAGGCTAACAGAAACAGTAGCCTAGTCTAACAGAAACAGTAGCCTAGTCTAACAGAAACAGTAGCCCAGTCTAACAGAAACAGTAGCCTAGTCTAACAGAAACAGTAGCCTAGTCTAACAGAAACAGTAGCCTAGTCTAACAGAAACAGTAGCCTAGGCTAACCGAAACAGTAGCCTAGGCTAACAGAAACAGTAGCCTAGTCTAACAGAAACAGTAGCCTAGTCTAACAGAAACAGTAGCCCAGTCTAACAGAAACAGTAGCCTAGTCTAACAGAAACAGTAGCCTAGGCTAACAGAAACAGTAGCCCAGGCTAACAGAAACAGTCGCCTAGGCTAACAGAAACAGTAGCCCAGTCTAACAGAAACAGTAGCCCAGTCTAACAGAAACAGTAGCCTAGGCTAACAGAAACAGTAGCCTAGTCTAACAGAAACAGTAGCCTAGTCTAACAGAAACAGTAGCCTAGTCTAACAGAAACAGTAGCCTAGTCTAACAGAAACAGTAGCCCAGTCTAACAGAAACAGTAGCCCAGTCTAACAGAAACAGTAGCCCAGTCTAACAGAAACAGTAGCCCAGTCTAACAGAAACAGTAATCCAGTCTAACAGAAACAGTAGCCCAGTCTAACAGAAACAGTAGCCTAGTCTAACAGAAACAGTAGCCTAGGCTAACCGAAACAGTAGCCTAGGCTAACAGAAACAGTAGCCTAGTCTAACAGAAACAGTAGCCTAGTCTAACAGAAACAGTAGCCCAGTCTAACAGAAACAGTAGCCTAGTCTAACAGAAACAGTAGCCTAGTCTAACAGAAACAGTAGCCTAGTCTAACAGAAACAGTAGCCTAGGCTAACAGAAACAGTAGCCTAGTCTAACAGAAACAGTAGCCTAGTCTAACAGAAACAGTAGCCTAGTCTAACAGAAACAGTAGCCTAGTCTAACAGAAACAGTAGCCCAGTCTAACAGAAACAGTAGCCCAGTCTAACAGAAACAGTAGCCCAGTCTAACAGAAACAGTAGCCCAGTCTAACAGAAACAGTAATCCAGTCTAACAGAAACAGTAGCCCAGTCTAACAGAAACAGTAGCCTAGTCTAACAGAAACAGTAGCCTAGGCTAACCGAAACAGTAGCCTAGGCTAACAGAAACAGTAGCCTAGTCTAACAGAAACAGTAGCCTAGTCTAACAGAAACAGTAGCCCAGTCTAACAGAAACAGTAGCCTAGTCTAACAGAAACAGTAGCCTAGTCTAACAGAAACAGTAGCCTAGTCTAACAGAAACAGTAGCCTAGGCTAACCGAAACAGTAGCCTAGGCTAACAGAAACAGTAGCCTAGTCTAACAGAAACAGTAGCCTAGTCTAACAGAAACAGTAGCCCAGTCTAACAGAAACAGTAGCCTAGTCTAACAGAAACAGTAGCTTAGGCTAACAGAAACAGTGGCCTAGTCTAACAGAAACAGTGGCCTAGTCTAACAGAAACAGTAGCCTAGTCTAACAGAAACAGTAGCCTAGTCTAACAGAAACAGTAGCCTAGGCTAACAGAAACAGTAGCCCAGGCTAACAGAAACAGTCGCCTAGGCTAACAGAAACAGTAGCCTAGGCTAACCGAAACAGTAGCCTAGGCTAACAGAAACAGTAGCCTAGTCTAACAGAAACAGTAGCCTAGTCTAACAGAAACAGTAGCCTAGTCTAGTCTAGTCTCTCTAGTCTAGTAGCCTAGTCTTGATATGATTTATTGTAGCCTAAAGTGATGTCAATGGCTGCGTTTAGACAGGCAGCCCAATTATTATTTCCACTAATTGGTCTTGACCAATCACATCAGATATTTTCCAGATCATCAGATCTTTTTTTTCAGAGCTGATCTCATTGGTCAAAAGACCAATTAGTGAGAGAAAAAATCTGAACGCAGCCAATAAGAGTCATGCCAAGTCACTTCCTCAAAACAAGGAATTACCCCCCATTCTCATGTGATTTGGACTGGCATGAGGAAACCATTAGAAAACCACTATCTGTCCAGTTTATATAATCAAACTCTGACATCGTGTTGAAGGAATCATACAAAAAAACATTTGTCAAATAAGATGAGAAAGGCATGTTTCAAATGCGTAACCTACACGCGGAACATGTAGACATTTTTCCAACGAGGATCACTATCTACTTGATAAGAAATATTATCAGTCACAAATCATCTATTCTCACTCGTTTTTGAAGCTGTTTTGTGTGTTTCTCCCTCAACCTAACAGAGGAAAGGTGAGACGGTGCAGACTGTCATTCACGCCGCCCCATCACAGAGGCGCCCTGTACGTCTCTGCGCTCCGTACACCACCAATCATAACAATAGGAGGGTGACGGACAACGCTGGGTTAGGTTGTCTACTGTCTGATTGGGAAATAACAAAACCTAAAACCACACAGTGCTGCTGAGAGTCGGAAGTTTTACCGAGGGGCTGGGGACGAAGACACAAATACAACTGAATCGGACGCGACATTTATTTGCACTGTGGTTATTCCCCTGTCGAGGTGGTGGCTACAAGCTAACGTTAGTGAAGACGGTCCGCGAGCAAACCACCAACCAAGTGCCGTGGAGAAGTCGGGGGCTGAGATAGTGGAAAGAAGTGTTGGTGGTGTCTCTTCGACAATAGTCTGACAAAGGGGCAGTCAAGACAAATAGTGGCTACTATTAGCGAGACGAAGCCACAGACCGTGTTCAGCACCGGGTAGAGTCCCATATGCTTGGTGGCGTGTATCATACCTTGTTGGACTCGGGTTTTTTGAAGCGTCTGCTAAATGTCTGTAGACTGTCGGGTGCAGCAACGCCTGCATGTATGTGTGCTAGCTAGTTAGCCACAGTAGCTAGCCCGTTGATATCATTACATCTGACTCTGTTAGCCAGCAGCGTTGAGCTCGTTTCAACGTCGAAACTAAAACAAACAAAAAAAATAACATTTTGTCTTATTCTTGAGACACCGCTGTTAACTAACCGTGCGAACTAGTGGGGAAAAAATAGCAACATTTCCTCTGATAGCTACGCCTTGCTGTGTCATGTCATTCAAGTTGTAAGCGAAGTCCTTTCCCAAGAGTATGCAGGACAAGAAACGAGTTGGGATAAGTATATAGCTAAAAAGGGGACAGAGAAATCTTACATTGATTGATTGAAGTTCATATCGGCTGCCCCTCCAAAAAAAAGACTGCATTTGGAGGTCAAAAGGAAGCCAGAATGAAGAAGTTCTCCCGAATGCCGAAGTCTGAGAGTGGCGGGCTGGGAGGGGGGTCCGGCTCCGGACTCAGCAACTACTTCGGGAAAGTGTTCGGCGTGGGCCGGTTTCAAGTCACCGTGGAAGAACTCATAGCTGAAGGTATGTCTCTATGGGCTTATGTATGCTTCGTAAGGCTATTGCACATACAGTACATACATTGCATAACAAACGAGTAAATACACAGCACCTTCCACTGGCTGTTATTCTTTTTTAAAATGTGTTATTTATTTAACCTTTTAACTATGCTAGTCTTATTTACAATGACGGTCAAACCCTAACCTGGATGACGCTGGGCCAATTGTGTGTGCCACCCTATGGGACTCCCAATCACGGCCGGTTGTGATACAGCCTGGAATCGAACTAGAGTCTGTAGTGACTCCTGTAGCACTGAAATGCAGTGCCTTAGACTGCTGCGCCACTCTGGGGCCAAGTAAGGGGTGGCAGTGATTATTACATTGACAATTACAGTACAGTATGTCAGAATTATAATAGAGCCTAAACAGTGCAAAATGTCGGTGGCATTGTTCTATATTGTGTATTTGCATCTGCAACTTTCCACACTGTTTGCATACTGGACACGCCCCTGTACTGTCTCACTAATTTCCCTGGCTCTCTCTGCATTTCGGTAGTCCTCACTTGACTTTAACAGGGAAAAGGCTCACAGCCTGCTGAATGTCCTATCACCAGCTCACAAACTCTGTTGAGGTAGCATCTAGCCCAGGTGTCAAACTCGTTCCACGGAGGGCCGAGTGACAGTGGGGTTTCACTCCTCCCGTGTACTTGATTGATGAATTACGGTAACTAATTACTAAAGAACTCCCCTCACCTGGTTGTCTAGGGATTCATTGAAAGGAGAAACTAAAAACCCACTGACACTAGGCCCTCCAGCCCTGATATTGCCTGTAATCTGCTCCCTAATTATACAGGTGTCCTGATCTCGCATGTCAACAAGTCACTGACTAACTTAACCTGTTCCACCACTCCTTATTTTAAAGCGGAGGCTGTCTGGGCACAGGAAAGTATGCTGTTTTTGCCAGTCTCCCTCTCAAACGGATATAAGGCCCCCCCCCTTTACTGACCTTTTCCAATGTGCTTTGAGAGGGAGGTGAGGAATTTTAGGCCAGAACTAGGACGTAGGAAGCAAGGATGACTGCTAGGAACATGTTCAGACGTCATCTGACGTGGTCTGGAAAGGACCCCACCATTTAGAATTAGGGAAGTGAGGAGCAAATGAGGAAGCTCTTCTTTTTATTTTTTTTCCTCTGAGGGACTGCTTTCCCTTCCCCAGGTCTGTCATGCACCTCTGCCATTATCACACAGACGCTGACTGCAGTACACTGTCATGATGCCTGATTCTGTTTAGTTTTTTTCTCCCATACTCCATTTATTTATTTTTTCCAGGTGTCTGGTTTTTTTTCCCACAATTTTTCACATTTGAATTTTTCAGCATTGTTGAATTCGGTTTTAATGTCTGTATTCCGTGATTTATAGGGCCCTACATTCCCCGTAAAAGCTCTGTAGCCTAATGATCCTTCTAGAATAGCGCTTAATAAACAACATTGGTTTTGAAGTATGGCTTAACGAAGATGCTTTACACTGACACCCGTAGACAGTGCAGCAGGATATATCCAATGTTATGCAACTTCCTTTGTCTTTGTCTCAGAAACACTTTTTGCATTCCAAATGTCATCCTCTTCCCTACATAGTGCACTACTTTTGACCAGAGCCCTATGGACCACGGTCAAAAGTAGTGCACTACATAGGTAATAGGGTGTATTACTGACTTAAGGACGATCACGATGGCACCCAGCCTCAACCCATTGGACACAAACTACACTATTCACACTATGGAAAAAAATATCAACTGATCTGAATCACCACAGGCGATGGAGTTCTGAATCACCACGGGCGATGGAGTTCTGAATCACCACGGGCGATGGAGTTCTGAATCACCACGGGCGATGGAGTTCTGAATCACCACGGGCGATGGAGTTCTGAATCACCACGGGCGATGGAGTTCTGAATCACCACGGGCGATGGAGTTCTGAATCACCACGGGCGATGGAGTTCTGAATCACCACGGGCGATGGAGTTCTGAATCACCACGGGCGATGGAGTTCTGAATCACCACGGGCGATGGAGTTCTGAATCACCACGGGCGATGGAGTTCTGAATCACCACGGGCGATGGAGTTCTGAATCACCACGGGCGATGGAGTTCTGAATCACCACGGGCGATGGAGTTCTGAATCACCACGGGCGATGGAGTTCTGAATTACCACGGGCGATGGAGTTCTGAATCACCACGGCGATGGAGTTCTGAATCACCACGGCGATGGAGTTCTGAATCACCACGGGCGATGGAGTTCTGAATCACCACGGGCGATGGAGTTCTGAATCACCACGGGCGATGGAGTTCTGAATCACCACGGGCGATGGAGTTCTGAATCACTGTGATCCTACTGGAATAAAACACCACTCTTTTACAGAAGAGGCTGTAAGCCCAGTGTCAGAATGTAATCACATGAAGTGACTGAAATCTTCATTTAAGAAGCAGAGTGTGAAGTTCGGTGGTTCCAACTGCGTCCGTCCCGTAGGATTGGTGGTTTAAACAAGCACCATTCATTCATTCTTTCCTTCAGGAAACCATCAAGGAAATCCTCATTCTTCTCTAGAGGAAACCACGGATCCAACACGGCAAGAACAAGGAAGTGGAAACCATGGGGCGAATCTCAACTGTATTTCCTTGATTCCTAGCGTCATCCTTCTCAAAAAAGCATTGTCGGGGGAAAATCCAAGGAAAAGAACTTCCAGTCTTCTGCTCTAATGTTCTTTGAGAAGGAGACGAAAAGGGAAATGTGAGGAATCAAGTAAATATTACTGAGGTTCACCCTGGGACTTAGAATGGGGCCTCAGGCTAGTCGCCCTGTGACTTCAGCATTGTGAAGGTAATGGAATGGGGCCTCAGGCTAGTCGCCCTGTGACTTCAGCATTGTGAAGGTATTGGAATGGGGCCTCAGGCTAGTCGCCCTGTGACTTCAGCATTGTGAAGGTATTGGAATGGGGCCTCAGGCTAGTCGCCCTGTGACTTCAGCATTGTGAAGGTATTGGAATGGGGCCTCAGGCTAGTCGCCCTGTGACTTCAGCATTGTAAAGGTATTGGAATGGGGCCTCAGGCTAGTCGCCCTGTGACTTCAGCATTGTGAAGGTATTGGAATGGGGCCTCAGGCTAGTCGCCCTGTGACTTCAGCATTGTGAAGGTATTGGAATGGGGCCTCAGGCTAGTCGCCCTGTGACTTCAGCATTGTAAAGGTATTGGAATGGGGCCTCGGGCTAGTCGCCCTGTGACTTCAGCATTGTAAAGGTATTGGAATGGGGCCTCAGGCTAGTCGCCCTGTGACTTCAGCATTGTAAAGGTATTGGAATGGGGCCTCGGGCTAGTCGCCCTGTGACTTCAGCATTGTAAAGGTATTGGAATGGGGCCTCGGGCTAGTTGGTGTTCCACCGAGGAGTTGAGGACACAAAGCAAGGGCAGAGACGCTTCGGCTAATCTGAATGCTCGCCTCTCTCTGGCCCCCTCTTAAGACCGGCTGCTCTGCTTGCAGCCGGGTGGTGTCTGTCAAAGGGTCGTTGCTGGTGTGACTTTGCTCTCTTTCTGTCTCAGGAAAACAACTCAATGAATCATGGAATGTTCCTCAGAGGGAGGCTCATCTCGCCACCCCCTCTCTCCTTTTCTCCTATCTTTATCTCTACCCCATTTCTCTCTTCTCTCTCTCTCTCTCTCTCTTCTCTCTCTCGTTCTTCTCTCACCCCCTCTCTCCTTTTCTCCTATCTTTATCTCTACCCCATTTCTCTCTCTCTTCTCTCTCTCTCTTCTCTCTCTCGTTCTTCTCTCACCCCCTCTCTCCTTTTCTCCTATCTTTATCTCTACCCCATTTCTCTCTCTCTTCTCTCTCTCGCTCTTCTCTCACTCCCTCTCTTTTGCCCCCCCCCCATACTCCAGCTGTGCCAGTTTAATGAAAAGCATGAGATTCCCTCAAAGCCCAACTTAACAGAGAATGTGGTCTGCTCTGCACAAAATGTTATAGGAAGAAGTAATGTGAATTATGTGAGTAACCCGGGAGGTATCCTAGCTTTTTGACCATCCTTTTCAGTGCACTAAAGCTCCCAACTTATTTTTCAGTGCATTTTTAATTGATTGGCTTTTCTTTTGACATTTGGAAAAATACTCACATTTGTCTGAGTGGTCAAGTCAATATCTTTTTATTGTACAAATTAGGATGTTTGTGTGAATGTTCAGCAAAAAAAAAACATGCCGTTTCAACTCTGCTCATCATTGGCCAGTGCTAAGCATCAGTCACAACAGAATGGTTGTATTTAGTTATGAGCAGAAACACACACACACACACACCAGTGTTTCAGGAAAATGAGGCACCAGACATTTTACTGTTAAATTGTATTTTAATTTACTGGATATTTCAGAAATGTACTGGATTCATACTCACTGGGTGTGTAACTTGATTAGGGCATCCACCCACTGCTCAGAATGACAAAAATCACATATATAGATTATGGTCATTCGTTTTAACAGAACAGTCAACTCGAGGATGCAATGGCGTGCGTCCTTAACGAATTCCGATGCGCAGATTGAAGATTTTACAATAACTGTGCACACTTTTTTTTTCCTTAGTCTACAAGACCAGTAATGAACAACAAAATCACGAGCCTAGCTCAATCTACTAGCAGAAAAAGGTAACCTATTCTATTGGTCAGCTTGTCGAGAAAGAAATACTCTATTCCACACAGACTCTGGGACAGTTGTGGGTCGATTAGATCCCACATTTATACAACCAGTAGGCCTAGGATACAAACAAAACATGTTAAAAAGCAATGAGGCTGATGGAACAGATCAGAACATTCAGATTCAAATGTTGATACATTATTTATACACGTAAGCGCAGCAATGCGCACAAGCCGGTAGGCCACATGCAAATGTTGGTTCCGTAATGCAATTGATTGAGAAAAAAAACCCCACCATTGCCAGCGGTTTCATGAGACTGAGATGAAAATATCTGTTACAAAGAGGGGAGATCTAAAGATGCAACAACTAGCATGGGATGCTAATATGACTAGGATTGTCATCAACTAGCATGGGATGCTAATATGACTAGGATTGTCATCAACTAGCATGGGTTGCTAATATGACTAGGATTGTCATCAACTAGCATGGGTTGCTAATATGACCTGGGATTGTCATCAACTAGCATGGGTTGTTAATATGACTGGGATTGTCATCAACTAGCATGGGTTGCTAATATGACTAGGATTGTCATCAACTAGCATGGGATGCTAATATGACTGGGATTGTGCCTTTGGCTACTGGTCAATGAAAGAAAGTTGAATTGAAAACCAATAGAATATGAGCGAAATAGGCTACTGGTTTCAGTGGCATATGGAAGTCCTTTTTATTGCCTCCTCGTTTCTATGGTCTGATTTGGCTAGGCTACTTTGTAGCAAGGTAAGACGACATGCCTCATAACATGAACCAAGACGTTCAGGTTTCAAACTATTTTAAGTATATGTTTTCATGCTACTTACTGCCTCCTTCAGCTCAATGCAAAGTGGTGTGTGATGCACTGAAGCCTGTCTACCATTTGCCTATTTTATTTATTTACTTAACCTTTTATTTAACTAGGCACGTCAGTTTAAGAGCAAAAATTCTTATTTACGATGACGGCCTACCCCCGGCCAAACCTGGATTCGAACCAGGGACTGCAGTGACGGCTCTTACACTGAGATGCAGTGTCACTCAGGAGCTCGAGCCTATGCACTTGAGTGGCGAATTGGAAGCGTAATTCAATCACCAGTGGAGAAATAGAAACAGTTTTGATAGACAAAAAAAAATAGAAGCTATTTGTAACACGTGATTGCATTTTGAATTGTTGTGCAATTATTAGGCTTATAAAAAATAAAAATAAAATCACGTTTCACTTTAGACGGCAAATTCTGAGCTGTTTTGACAATCTGTAGCAGCTGCTCTCGTGCTGTCTGATTTTTTTTTTTCCCGCTCAATCTCGGCTCTGTGTCTGTCTGTATGCTGTTGGCTCGTGATAAATAAAATACATAACGACTAACGAAAATACACGCCGCCAGTTTAATTCCGCTAAGTTATGCAAATTGACCTGTAAACCGATAAGCATGACAATTCAAATGCCTTTACATCGACTGGTAGGCTAAAAGGCATTATTTTGCAATGGGATTTTATTTTCTTTCTTGTCCCAAACACTTTGCCAGCGGCAATTTTTGTATTTATCGACCAAAAGCCAGCTATTACCGGCTAACGGAAACCCTGACACACACACACACACTGCAGTGGTTTTATCTAGTGATAAGCAAGAACTTAGTTATTGCCATTCTCCTCCCACCACATTGCTCTCAGTCTCTCTGATGAGGTATGTCACTGTCTCAGAGATGGTTACAGAAATGACAAGATGGATCTAGTCACAGGAAGTCACCCGTGGCCAACTATCTCTCTTCCTCGACCCTATAGGTTGACTGACTCACCGTCACCTACACAGGATAGCAGACTTGAGTAGGTCTCTAACTCTTGTCCTCTCGCCACAGGCAATAACCTAAAGCTCCTCTGCATCTTGACACTCACGTTATGTGATACGTAGTTGACAGTAAGTCCACAGTCAAATCAAAATTTGTCCCAATGTATGAAAGTGAATTAAAATAGAGCTGATATAGAATGGTGGTGGGGGGGGGGGGGTTCCTTTCTGGAGCCAGCTAATCCCCCTCAGGCTGACTTGTGTTTTGGTAGCAGACTGAGTGAGTAAGCAGGTATGGTCTATGTCTCAAATTTACACAGGGCACATAGTGCTCTGGTCTAATGTAGTGCACTATATAGGGAATAGGGCTCTGGTCTAAAGTAGTGCACGATATAGGGAATAGGGCTCTGGTCTATAGTAGTGCACTATATAGGGCTCTGGTCTAAAGTAGTGCACTACATAGGGAATAGGGCTCTGGTCTAAAGTAGTGCACTACATAGGGAATAGGGCTCTGGTCTATAGTAGTGCACTATATAGGGCTCTGGTCTAAAGTAGTGCACTATATAGGGCTCTGGTCTAAAGTAGTGCACTACATAGGGAATAGGGCTTTGGTCTAAAGTAGTGCACTATATAGGGAAGAGGGTGCAATTTGGAACACAGCCTGTCTGATCCCTTCTCCAATAGTGAACAGACGCATGCACCCCATCAGGGTTCTGTTCCCCCTTCCTTAAAGCTACCAGGCAGACAAGCTAGCCTTCATCTGTTTATGTAGCAGTGCTTGCAAATGTCAGCTTGTATGTCGCACAGCCGACGAAGAGGAAGGTCTAGGAAATGTCTCTCTGCCCTTTTTTTGTTGTTTTTTGTGTTTTTTTGTTTGTTTTCCATATCAACGACGCCAGACATTTCAGGTCGTCAGTATCACTGGTCTCAGCCAGTCGCTCACGTGCGGTATTAGCCCGTCGCCACGGTAATGAGGTGTGAGTGTATCCCAAATGGCACCGTATTTCCTGTATAGGGAACACACAGGGCTCTGGTCTAGTGCTCTTATGTAGTGAAGCAGCTGAGCCTACTTTGCCCAGAGAAGTTTGTGTCTGTTTTAGCTTGTATAACTTGTTCCTTGCTTTGTATGGGTGAAGTTGAGGCTTTTACGGTGCTCAGTTGAACTTATTTCCTGTCTTTTAGGAGCTTTTTTTTCCAGCCTTAACTTTTTTTTTTTGTAATTTGAATTCCTTTTTATAGTAAGATAATGTTTGTGTATATAGGAGATCACCATTATTACCAAGTCTAAAATGGACTACCACAAAACACAATGCATCCTGGGAAAGTCCTCTGCGTGTATGTACAGTTGATGCATTTGAGAGAAAAAAAAGTGAAGTCAGCCTGTAGTTTCACTCACAGAACATGCTGATGGTGTCACTATTTAAATTATATTTTCTGTCAGCAAAATTCAGAAACCAAGCCTGCCCTACACACTCACTCAGTTTGATCACAACAACCTTAACACTGTTCGGTTGTGTAATAAGCTTTTTGTATCTTGACCAGAGGCCTTTATTTTGAGAGATAAGGGCAAACTAAGAGAGAGGCGAGATCAGGGCTCTCCAACCCTGTTCCTGGAGAGCGACCATCCTGCAGTGTGCCTGATTCTAATAATTTGATTGATATGCTGAATCAGGTTAGTTACAACTGGGTTTGGATGGATAATCTCCAGTAATATGGTTGGAGAGCCCTGGGCTAGATAGTACAAGTTGGCTGTAGAGAGCAGAGACTCCTGGACCTAGCAGAGCTACAGCTGACCAGAGTCATATTCAATGGGGCCCACAATGGGGAAAACGTTTGCTACTGAAATATATATATTTATTTTTTTAGTTTCTTAGGATTTGTTCTACGACTTATTTTCTCATAAGTCCAAAAATGTTCTTTCCGTTTTGTTGTAACCCTTATCATGTAAACAAGGTTTCCATGTAGTCCCTGTCTGCTTTCAGTCTGTTTTCTTCTGTTTGTTTTCTGATGGTTTCCGTGCACACAGCTGCTGTGGTCACAGTAAAACACAGGGCTTTGTCCCAAATGGTATCCTATCCCCTATGTAGTACCGTTGACCAGAGCTCGGGGTCTGGTTTAAAGTAGTCAGAAGTAGTGCACAACATAGGGGTTAGGTTACCATTTTGGGACACTACTCATTTTTGCTACTTATCTTTGAGGTACGGGCCACTGTGGGGTTATCGACCCAAGTATTGGCCACGGCCATTCTAGAAATGACAGAATGATGTAATCGATGCATATAATTGTGTCATTGTTGATTTTATGTCCAGCAAATGGTAGACCTCTTTTCTAGGTCTAATAAACATAAAATGGGTATGGACTTGGATTGGAAAGGCTTCAGTTGATCGTTGATTTAAAAAAAATATATAGAGTTATGAACTAGTTAGTTCTGTGTTTAAGAACAGCATGTAGATTTCTGCCTAAATAGACATGTACAACAGTAATACTTTTTCATGAGATGACCATCGAGTAATGCTGCATAGTTCTAGAATGTTCTGGAACCGTCCTTTTCAGGCACAAATAGTAATTCGGTGGATTCTGAAAGTATTCAGACCCCTTGACTTTCCTTGTCATTATGGGGTATTGTGTGTAGATTGATATCACAATACCCCATAATGACATCACAATACCCCATAATGACATCACAATACCCCATAATGACATAATTCAATATTGGTTTCATCAGACCAGAGAATCTTGTTTCTCATGGTCTGAGAGTCCTTTAGGTGTCTTCTGGCAAACTCCATGCGGGCTGTCATGTGCCTTTTACTGAGGAGTGGCTTCCTTCTGGCCTGATTGGTTGGAGAGATGGTTGTCCTTCTGAAAGGTTCTCCAATCTCCACAGATGAACTCTGGAGCTCTTTCAGAGTGATCATCGGGTTCTTAGTCACCTCCCTGACCAAGGCCCTTCTCCCCCGATTGCTCAGTTTGGCCGGGCGGCCAGCTCTAGGAAGAGTCTTGGTGGTTCTAAAATTCTTCCATTTCAGAATGATGGAGGCCACTGTGTTCTTGGCAACTTTCAATGCTGCAGAAATGTTTTGGGACCCTTCCTCAGGTCTGTGCCTCGACACAATCCTGTCTCGGAGGTCTACGGACAATTCCTTCGACCTCATGGCTTGGTTTCAACCAGCATGTTGGTGTAAATTCTAAACCTGTTTTTGTTTTGTTATTACGTGTAGATGGAGGGCGGAAAAAAATAATTTTAGAATAAGGCTGTAACGTAACAATGTGGAAAAGGTCAAGGGCTCTGAATACTTCCTGAATGCTCTGTACATCACTGAGGTGTACTCACTGTTGAGGAGGACACAAGCTCAGGTACATAGTACAAATATATAAAAAAAACCCCAAAAAAACATGATTTTCCCCCCTATCTACCAGAAGTGGGGGATTAGTTCTTGAAATGACTGAAATGCTTCTAAACATAGTGTTCGGTTCTAAACAAACCTTATACAATTTCACAGATTTAGTAAAGCTTAAACCCAGTTTATTCCCCCATTGGGTCATACAGCTGCGTAAGGCAAAGAATGGTTCCTCCAGTGGTAGTGTTCTATACAGTGGTCCCCCGCCAGTGGTAGTGTTCTATACAGTGGTCCCCCCCCCAGTGGTAGTGTTCTATACAGTGGTCCCCCCCAGTGGTAGTGTTCTATACAGTGGTCCCCCCCCAGTGGTAGTGTTCTATACAGTGGTCCCCCCCCAGTGGTAGTGTTCTATACAGTGGTCCCCCCCCAGTGGTAGTGTTCTATACAGTGGTCCCTCCCCCCAGTGGTAGTGTTCTATACAGTGGTCCCCCCCCAGTGGTAGTGTTCTATACAGTGGCCCCCCCCCCCCCCCCCCCAGTGGTAGTGTTCTATACAGAGGTCCCCCCCCAGTGGTAGTGTTCTATACAGTGGTCCCCCCCCCCCCCCCCCCCCAGTGGTAGTGTTCTATACAGTGCCCCCCCCCGTGGTAGTGTTCTATACAGTGGTCCCCCCCCCCCCCACAGTGGTAGTGTTCTATACAGTGCCCCCCCCCCCCCCCAGAGGTAGTGTTCTATACAGTGGTCCCCCCCCCAGTGGTAGTGTTCTATACAGTGGTCCCCCCCCCCCGTGGTAGTGTTCTATACAGTGCCCCCCCCCCACAGTGGTAGTGTTCTATACAGTGGCCCCCCCCCCAGACCAGAGGTAGTGTTCTATACAGTGGTCCCCCCCCCCCCAGTGGTAGTGTTCTATACAGTGCCCCCCCCCCCCCACAGTGGTAGTGTTCTATACAGTGGTCCCCCCTCCCAGTAGCTTGCGAAAGTATTCTCTCCCCTTGGCTTTTCCCCCTATTTTTAAAACCTGGAATTAAAATTGATATTTTTGGAGGGGGGGGGGTTTGTATCATTTGTTTTACACAACATGCCTACCACTTTGACGATGCAAAATATTGTTTTATTGTGAAACAACAAGACCAAAAAAACAACAGAACTTGAGCGTGCATAATTATTCACCCCCCCCCCCCCCCCAAAGTCAATACTTTGTAGAGCCACCTTTTGCAGCAATTACAGCTGCAAGTGTCTTGGGGTATGTCTCTATAAACTTGGCACATCTAGCCACTGGGATTTTTGCCCATTCTTCAAGGCAAAACTGCTCCAGCTCCTTCCAGTTGGATGGGTTCTGCTGGTGTACAGGTATCTTTAAGTCATACCACAGATTCTCAATTGGATTGAGGTCTGGGCTTTAACTAGGCCATTCCAAGACATTTAAATGTTTCCCCTTAAACCACTTGTGTGTTGCTTTAGCAGTATGCTTAGGGTCATTGTCCTGCTGGAAGGTGAACCTCCGTCCCAGTCTCAAATCTCTGAAAAACTGAAACCGGTTTCCCTCAAGAATGTCTTTGTATTTAGCACCATCATTCCTTCAATTCTGACCTGTCCCTGCCAATGGCAAAACATCCCCACAGCATGATGCTGCCACCACCATGCCTCACTCTGGGGATGGTGTTCTATTGTTGATGAGGTGTTGGGTTTGGCCAGACATAGCGTTTTCCTTGATGACCAGAGTACCTTCTTCCATATGTTTGGGGAGTCTCCCACATGCCTTTTGGCGAACACAAAACACGTTTGCTTATTTTTTCTGGCCATTCTTCAGTAAAGCCCAGCTCTGTGGAGCGTCCCGCTTAAAGTGGTCTTATGGACAGATACTCCAATCTCCGCTGTGGAGCTTTGCAGCTCCGTCAGGGTTATCTTTTGTCTCTTTGTTGCCTCTGATTAATGCCCTCTTTGCCTGGTCCGTGAGTTTTGGTGGGCGGCTCTCACTTGGCAGGTTTGTTGTCGTGCCATATTCTTTCCATTTTATTTGTTAAATAATGGATTTAATGGTGCTCCATGGGATGTTCAATGTTTCAGATATTTTTTTATAACTCAACCCTGATCTGTACTTCTCCACAACTTTGTCCCTGAACTGTTTGGAGAGCTCATTGGTCTTCATAGTACCGCTTGCTTGGTGGTGCCCCTTGCTTAGTGGTGTTGCAGATTCTAGGTCCTTTCAGAACGTGTGTGTGTGTATGTATATATATATATATATATATATATATATATATACTGAGATCATGTGACACTTAGATTGCACACAGGTGGACTTTATTTAACTAATTATGTGACTTCTGAAGGTAATTGGTTGCACCAGGTCTTATGTAGGGGTTTAAGGGGTGAATACATATGCACGCACCACTTTTCAGTTTTGCTTTGAAAAATTCTCAATTATTTTTTTTTTTTTTTCATTTCACCTCACCAATTTGGACTATTTTGTGTCTGTCCATTACATGAAATCCAAATAAAAATAAATTTAATTTACAGGTTGTAATGCAACAAAATAGATAAAAATGCCAAAGGGGCTGAATAATTTTGCAAGGCGCTGTGTGTGTGTGTAGATCGATATATCTATCCCACAATATGGGTGACGTCCTCCTTACTAAACATCACGCCTTTGTTGCTAGGCAGGAAATTAAGTGAGGCGGGCAATAAACTGTTCTCCCTTAACGTGACCTGACCTCGACCCCCCCCCCCCCCCCCCCCCCCCCCCCCCATCACTAAACCACCTCTCTCCATCCTTATCAGTGCCTGTGATTGCCTTTTCTTTTACTCAATACAACCCCCCCCTTACAGATACCCGTTAACTTCTGGTGTACCAGCTAGACTATGCCACTCAATATTCCAATAGGATACCTGATAATAACAATATTTCAAGTTTTAGAACTCATCAATAGTTAAAATCTAATTATTAATGACTTAGTTTAAGACTTCACCTTTTTTATAACTGTAAAATAATTATGGTGGTATTTAGTGATAGTACAAATTTGTCTCCATTTCATGTAACTGACGACTGAACATTTTCAACAGATCGTCCTCTGAGCAACGCAAACACCGATTTGAATGTCTACGGACTCTTGACTTTTGTCATGAGGAGAGAAATCTAAACCTGTCAGAGAATACCACAGTGAGGTGAAACCACCATTTCTGGATTCACTAGACAGTCCCCCTTTTTTAATATGCCGTTTCCCAGGCTCCGTCGGTCACAGGCAGAAGAAACCAGTTATTTGTCAGGATAGGTCAGAAAATGTGACATGTCACTCCCTATGCAAATGAAGAGAGTGAAACCTGACACTTGAAATCAGCTCCACTGACAGAGTGGTAGCAGAGAGGAGACAGATTGGACTTTGTGGCACTGTAAGGTACTGGACCCTGTGACGTTCACAGAGGACGTTGTACACCGACATGTTGGTCAGAACTGGTCCAGAACCGCTCAAATATCTCAGGTTTAAAAAAAACCAAACAACAACAAAATACGAAGACCTAAAAGCAGCATAAGAATGGGGTGTAATTGAATTGATCATCATTTATGAATGATGGCTAAAGACTACAGCCTTCATTTACAACTATTTGTCCAAATGCTTATGACTCTTTCTTTGCCGAGACTAACTGTGGTGTAAAATGCTGCCTGTTACCCATCCATCTACATTTATTAGCATACTGTAACTGATAATGAATGGGTGGATTGTGGCTCCTTTGTCCTGCTCTTGTACCCTATAAAGAATGCTGCTGGTACGATGCAGTTCTCTCTCTCTCTCTCTCTCTCTCTCTCTCGCCGGGTCCCATGACGGAGCGGTCTATCCTTTGTGCATGATCATTCAACCCTTCTCTCTCCGTCTCTCTATATAATCATCATTGTATCTTTTGTGTTATTCCAAATGAATTATTTTCCTACCAACTAACTTATTTACGGCATCCCAAATGGCACCCTATTCCCTGCATAGTGTGCTACTTTTGACCCAGAGCACGAGAGGGCCATGGGATGCAATTTGGCCATTTGGGATGCCTCATTATTCATCCAGTTTGGGTGGGCATCGGGCCAAGTGAACTTTGGAGCTTCGGAAGACTAAAAGAGAAATAAAGAGCTGGACTGTTGTGGATTAATTGATTTGCACAGAATAGTGTGTTTTGATATAATTGCAGGCGAAAAAAAATTAGATGCCTCAAACGTTCTCATTCTTGGTCTTTCATTTTGTTTAACCTTTTAACTAGGCAAGTCGTATAAGAACAAATTCTTATTTACAGACTGCCTACCAAAAGGCCTCCTACGGGGACAGGGGCTGGGATTAAAATAAAAAATATAGGACAAAACGCACATCCCGACAAGAGAGACAACACTACAAGATGAAGAGAGACCATAGACGACAACATGGCAAGGCAGCAACACATGACAACACAACATGGTATCAACACAAAACATGGTACAAACATTATTGGGCACAGACAACAGCACAAAGGGCAAGAAGGTAGAGATGATTTATAATGAGGACTGTCTGTTTAATCAGGAGAGTCTGTGACTAATCCTTCACATGTACTCCCTTATGAAGCCTAAAACTAGTGTTGCATTATAAATCATCCTGTAGCTACAGGAAATCTGCATTATAATTAATGGCATTTTTGTTGTTGTAGGGGGTTACATTCTTAGTATTATTTTTCTTCACAGCCAGTGTAGTTTATTTATCCTAGTGCTGACCCCATTTAGTTGATTATTTGGTTGATTGGCTGTGTTGTTGGACAGATTTTTAATTTTTTATATTTTTTTTTAGAGCGGTTGCAAATTGATAAATCTTCATGACACCAGAGACACTTGTATGATTTTTGCACCTGTCTCAGTGGACTAACTGATTGTTGAGTTACGCTAACATGTTAACATCACGCCAACATGCTGACTTGACCAGGCACGCCAGACGCGATCAGGACACGCCAGACGCAATCAGGACACGCAGGTAGAAATATCAATACGAACTCCGAGCTAACTATATTAGTTTATGAACAGATCTAAAAGCATTCATGGCAATTTAGCTAGCTACCTTGCTGTTGCTAGCTAATCTGTCCTGGGATATAAACATTGGGTTGTTATTTTACCTGAAATGCACAAGGTCCTCTACTCCGACATTTCATCTACAGATAAAACGGAACACCAAGTTCGTTCTAGTTAATCGCTCATTCTTCAGGCTTTTTCTTATTTGGTGGTTGGAAACCAACTTTAAGGTGCATTACCACCACCAACTGGACTGGAGTGTGGACCTCAGTTCGTCTTTCAATCACCCACCATAAGGAGATGGGAGAGGTGGGACTTGCGGCGTCAAGCGTCACAAATAGTTATATTTTAGCGCCTGGCTATGCAGACGCTCGTGAGCAGTTTGGATGCAATGATTGAATAAACGTGTGTGTGCATTTTATTTTGCAATGCTTGTGCACGTAACAGGAGCGATCTGGTCAGCATGTAAGACCAGCATCGGCAACGTAAGGCATTATTTGCCTTGGCCTGCTCAGCAATTTTAATAAAATGAAGGGGAAAAAAAAGTAAAATTGCATTGGTTTTCTATAAATGGTGCCTGCTTTGGACCTGACACTGGTTGTGAGAGTATTCCTTAGACCTACAGTAGGTGTGAATATAATATGTCTTGGGTATAATTTTAATATGTTGAGTCAAGAAGAACGGGAGTGTTGCTAAGATACACGTGTGTCTCTCTCCACAATGTGCTCTTTCCCGTATTTAAGCTCATTCATTGTTCCATAATTTCATTGTGAATTGTTTGTCCTTTTTGTTTCTCCTTATATATATAATCACCGGTAGTTTACCTGTCATTTCTCATTTATAATGTTTGGTTATGGTAATTTGTTAACACATTCAATATATTATTAGTCTTTTTACAGTCGTTTGTCATTGTGGACGTGTTGTTTGCAGAGCTCCAAAACTATGCTACACTTGGGTTTATTTTATTAAATTTATAATTTTTGCAAAGTTATTCATGGTCTTATTTTTATTTTTTTAAATTTGGAGCGCTCCTGTCAATGTTTAGTACGGACGCACACCTGATTACACATAGAAGTAGGCCTATAGGCTACCTGGCCTGCGCGCAACTGTAGGCTATTAAATATGCCCATTTGGGGATCTGATTTAGTATTTCTGATGGTCTTAACTCACCACCACCAATGAGCTGTGAAGCTTCTCAAAGTAAATGTTTTCTTCACCTCAAAACAGCAAGTTAAACAACGTCTGTTTTTTACATCCATTGAGATTGACAATAGTTTCTCAATGTATTTGAAAGATATTTCCAGCTCTCTCTCCCTTTTCGATAACCACCGAGTCTCGGTGGGAAAGGGGAAGACGCTCTGATCCAGTGGAAACGGCAGAAAATAACTGATTACCTCGTATCCCTTCCGCATATACAGCCATCTGTCCAGAGCTCACTGGTGCAGGAAACCCACTGCTCCCTGGTGCAGGAAACCCACTGCTCCCTGGTGCAGGAAACCCACTGCTCCCTGGTGCAGGAAACCCACTGGTGCAGGAAACCCACTGGTGCAGGAAACCCACTGGTGCAGGAAACCCACTGGTGCAGGAAACCCACTGCCCACTGGTGCAGCAAACCCACTGCTCACTGGTGCAGGAAACCCACTGGTGCAGGAAACTCACTGGTGCAGGAAACTCACTGGTGCAGGAAACTCACTGGTGCAGGAAACCCACTGGTGCAGGAAACCCACTGCTCCCTGGTGCAGGAAACCCACTGCTCCCTGGTGCAGGAAACCCACTGCTCACTGGTGCAGGAAACCCACTGCTCACTGGTGCAGGAAACCCACTGCTCACTGGTGCAGGAAACCCACTGGTGCAGGAAACCCACTGCTCACTGGTGCAGGAAACACACTGCCCACTGGCGCAGGGCCCAGAATAGTTGATACAGTATTGCAGGTTTGCTAGCTGATCTTCAGGCTGGACCCAGTTGATAGTTAATACAATGTTTCAAGTTCGTTGCAGACAGGCGGAGTACAGAGATGAACATGAGCAAATGTCCATGTGTAGCCAATGATTATTTTTCAGAATATTTTAAACCTGCAATGTTTTTATTTTTGGGCAATAGAAGTTAATTGCATTGGTATATAGGCCCAATTCTGGGTTCTTTAGCTGCCAATGGCTCACGGTGTAGCCTATCATACAATGTGTCCATTTGGCCGAGGCAGACGCTCTTGCAATAGATCAATTTACAACTTTGAGATTGTGTTATTTGCAATTAGGTTTAGATAGAATTTAGATGAACAAACGTGACGGTGTGGTTTTGACATACGAAGACATTATAATTGGAAAAATGAAACTGTTCCACAAAAAAAATGTGCACATGAAAAATCGTAACTGCCACGTAGATTGGTAAGATACGCTGACAGTCCAAATAGACAAAGGTGCGAACATCTATTACCTGCAACTTCAGGAACGTAACAATCACATTTCAATCAATCGAATGTATTTATAAAGCCTTTTTAAAGCCTTTTTACATCAGCAGATGTGCTGTACAGAAACCCAGACTAAAACCCCAAACAGCCAGCAATGCAGATGTAGAAGCACAGTGGCCAGATGTAGATGCACAGTGGCCAGATGTAGAAGCACAGTGGCCAGATGTAGATGCACAGTGGCCAGATGTAGAAGCACAGTGGCCAGATGTAGAAGCACAGTGGCCAGATGTAGAAGCACAGTGGCCAGATGTAGAAGCACAGTGGCCAGATGTAGAAGCACAGTGGCCAGGTGTAGATGCACAGTGGCCAGATGTAGAAGCACAGTGGCCAGATGTAGCTGCACAGTGGCCAGATGTAGCTGCACAGTGGCCAGATGTAGCTGCACAGTGGCCAGATGTAGATGCACAGTGGCCAGATGTAGCTGCACAGTGGCCAGATGTAGCTGCACAGTGGCCAGGAACAACTCCCTAACAGCAGAATCTGTGAAAACCAGCAGCAGAGGGAGGAGGGTCGAACTGTTTTTATTTTTTGTTCTTCTGGTTATCTTGACCTCTTGAGACATTTGTGTGTGTCTTTTTAAATGATTTAATCAAACCGTGCGCTTAAAGCATCAGACAAGCTCAGTGCATATAGTTGATTTTTATTCAAACACAGGATGTGTCTATATGGAAAAATAGATGTTTAAAATGTCGAAAGAACAGATGACTCTTGGTTAACTAACAAAATGTTTTTTGGGGGAGGGGGGGGAGCAGCAGCAGCAGCCCTGATTTCTCCACAGCCACTCACTGAGCATGTGTTCCAAGAATGTCAACACTGACAAGCTCAAAGTCGGCAGGGTTATTTCCTTATCTTTACACAAACAAGCAGTCCTTGCTTCGACCAAGTTCTCTGTTTTGATGTCTGGTTCAGGGCAATTTCACAGTAACAGAGTGACACTGAGACTCCATAGTTTTCACTTTAAAATGTTTTGTCAAACAAAAACCAGTGATTGCAAAGTTAATCAAACCATATGCACTAGGACTACTTCAAAATAATGTCTACAGAAAAATGTCAAACACATTTACAGTTCATATGCAAAGTTTGGTAACAGATTGGTGACATAAACGGCACAAATCTGTTTGTTACCAAGCTTAGCATCTGCAATGTTCAAGAAAATTATGGTTTGTTCAACTTTTCAATCATTGGCTTTTGTTGGACATTTTTAAAGTGAAAAATCTGAGTCAGTGTCACTCTGTTACAGGTGTGATTGAAAGGTACGCAGAAAATCTCAATCTCCTAGCCCGAACGTGCAGGACTAAGTGAAATAAATAATGAAAATCTTTAAGGTTAGGTATTAACCTCGAAGGATTAAGGTTTGGGATAGGTCTGAGGAGTTAACTCGGTAGGCTAACTTTGGTCAACTCGGGATAACCTGTACCATGAAAGTGGCTGACCTTTTTATCCAGGTAAATTTCTATGGCAACAAATCCTTCAGAACTAACCTGCTCCGGTGCAGGCTAACTCTGACTTAGCTGTGAGTTGAGGACCAATGAAATTGGATTCCTTCCCCCGTCGCAAATATTGCATCATCCCCCTTTCATTTGAGAAAGACAACTGATTTTTTTTAAATATTTTATTAATCAAATGTTCTTTTGTCTTTTTAATTATAAAAAAATATTAAAATACTAATCATATTTTAGTAAAGACAGAATGCATTTAACACTACACGCACAGTTGTATTTTTATAACTTTATAATAATATTATATATATATATATATATATATATATATATATATATATATATATATTATTATACTTCGATAGAAGTGTGACCCTCCAGGGTTTCTGTTAAAACCCCAAAAATGTTCTGCCGGACAACATGATTGGGAAGATTTAAAATTGACAGCCATTTTGATAACTTAACCGGACACTAATGAGTGTATAACCCATTAGGGTTGTTCACCCACTTTGCTCAGAATAACAGAAATCACATTTTAGATTGTGTTAATTAATCCTAACAGAACATGCAACTCCTGTAATGAAGCAGCCAAGAGAACCTAATTTTCAAACATTTGCCAAAATGCAATTTGTGGGAAAAATGGGGGATGTCATTATAAACAGCGCACCTGATGAGCGTGGTATATGACAGAGATGGTATATCTCCTGTAGAAACTTAAGAGGGTGAATCTAAAGATGTAACGACTACGATGGGTTTGCTATTATGACTAGGATTGTGCCTTTGGCTTCTGGACAACAAAATAATTTTTAGACAATTGTAAAAAATATAAAGAAAAACCATTTGAATGAGGAAGTGTGTCAAATTTTGACTGGTACTGTAGAAAAAGGCCAAGGTTGGTAGTTTGTGTGAACGAGGACGAGCAAAAGTTGTCAAAAGTCTCCACTTCTGGAGGCGCCTGGCCTAACTAGTGCTTCATCCTTGCCTTTCACACTCGCCAGACAGGAGTTTGCCATGCACCAAATTGAGTTTTGGGAGAAATTAGGTCAGTTAAGTCTGCTAGTCAAATGGAGGCCGAGTCTGGCATACCTCGCTGCCGTGCGTCGGCTCGGACGGCGTTTTCGTTGTTAAAACACCCACTGTTTCCATATTGCAGCTCAGGGCGTTTTTGATTGGAATCTTGAGTACCTGCACTTGTTACTGTTAATTTCAGTTTGTGTTTCTGATAGTTGATTTGAGTTAGGTCTGTTTTTATTTATTTTTACCTAACCCCCCCCCCCCCCCCCCCCCCCCCTTCTCTCCACTACAATACCGAATTAACTAATGTATTGCAAGAGCAGTGCATAACCTGGGTCGACGCAGCATAACCTGGGTCGACGCAGCATAACCTGGGTCGACGCAGCATAACCTGGGTCGACGCAGCATAACCTGGGTCGACGCAGCGTAACCTGGGTCGACGCAACGTAACCTGGGTCGACGCAGCGTAACCTGAATCTTCCACTCTGAATTTAAGATGATCTAAATGAAAATGGAGGGAAGACAATAACAAGTCTGTTAAGTATCAACAACGGCAGGGCAGGGGGCGGCCTTATCCTCCCTCCCTCCCCACTAAGAAGGATCTGAGAGGATCGATGTTGTCCCTGTCTTTCACTCCTCTAAAAGTCTTTTTGAACACTGAATCATTTGGCAGGGGAAGTAAAACCCCCGTTCTCCTGCGTCTCTACCGTCCCATGGATTATTAGGCATGCACAGTCTTGTCTAGGTAGGTATGTCATCCAAAAGAAGTCATGATGTCCTAAAATAACAGTCCCCTGTTAGAATCACAATTCTGCTCAAGAAGTGTTACACAAACCTCTTTCCGGAGTACCCCTCCCTCAACCCACACAAATTTGCTTGATTATATTCCAGAACTAACACACAGCTACATGGTTGTGATGATCAGGTGATTGAATCCGTTGTGCTCGTGTACTGGAGTAGACGTTTTGACAAACCTGTTCTGGAAACAGTGGTGCTCTATTAGACTGTCCCGGTAGACTGAACACACGTTTAGAACAACTGGTGTAAGTAAGCATTTTCACGATGAGGTCTACTACACCTGTTGTATTCAGCATTTTCACGGTGAGGTCTACTACACCTGTTGTATTCAGCATTTCACGGTGAGGTCTACTACACCTGTTGTATTCAGCATTTTCACGGTGAGGTCTACTACACCTGTTGTATTCAGCATTTTCACGGTAAGGTCTACTACACCTGTTGTATTCAGCATTTTCACGGTGAGGTCTACTACACCTGTTGTATTAAGCATTTTCACGGTGAGGTCTACTACACCTGTTGTATTCAGCATTTTCACGGTGAGGTCTACTACACCTGTTGTATTCAGCATTTTCACGGTGAGGTCTACTACACCTGTTGTATTCAGCATTTTCACGGTGAGGTCTACTACACCTGTTGTATTCAGCATTTTCACGATGAGGTCTACTACACCTGTTGTATTCAGCATTTTCACGGTGAGGTCTACTACACCTGTTGTATTCAGCATTTTCACGGTGAGGTCTATTACACCTGTTGTATTCAGCATTTTCACGGTGAGGTCTACTACACGTGTTGTATTCAGCGTTTCACTGTAAGGTCTACTACACCTGTTGTATTCAGCATTTTCACGGTGAGGTCTACTACACCTGTTGTATTCAGTGCATGTGACTAATAAAATGTCAATTTGATTGTATATTCTCCTTCCATGGGCTGCCATGATGTTGTCCTAAAATCATATCAAATGTATTTGTCACATGCTTCGTAAACAACAGGTGTAGACTAACAGGGAAATGCTTGGTAAACAACAGGTGTAGACTAACAGTCAAATTCTTACTTCCCAACAATGCAGAGATGTATTTTTTCATTGGATGTATTTATTTAAGATATTAACGAGGGATAAATAATAACAAGGAATAAATACTCTTAAGTCAGTCAGACCAACCTGTTTTGTTTGTTTTCAATGCTACGAGACTATTTTCATCAACCTGTTTTTTTTTTTTTCATCTCCGGGCTCCAATGCCTCACCACTGTCTGTCTGATTTAGTATATGGCTGGAATATGTGTTTTTTTATTTTTTACATGGTTTTCTCAAACTCAATATCAAGCTCTTACTAATGCACATCTGTTTTAATATCTCATTGATGCCAAGTTGCCAACAGCCAGGTGCTGACGACTCTGGCACAACTTGAATTTGATATTATTATTATTATTATTTTTTTTGTTCAAACACTTCCTGGGGATTGAATGATTGTTAGTTAGCTGATTGCCTCGAACTCTCTCTGAACCTAGCAATAATCTCAGGCCTGATGCTAGGTGCCATCCCAGAGCCGTAGACGGTGTCATCCTCTCGGTCTCTCTAGGTTTATAAATATCTGCCCTAAAACCAACCTTTATCTTCCAGTCTTGGTCACTACCGACTTGGAGGGAAAGATAGGAAGAGTAGGGCTGAGCTACACGGTGGTAGTACTCCTGACTTGGAGGGAAAGATAGGAAGAGTAGGGCTGAGCTACACGGTGGTAGTACTCCTGACTTGGAGGGAAAGATAGGAAGAGTAGGGCTGAGCTACACGGTGGTAGTACTCCTGACTTGGAGGGAAAGATAGGAAGAGTAGGGCTGAGCTACACGGTGGTAGTACTCCTGACTTGGAGGGAAAGATAGGAAGAGTAGGGCTGAGCTACACGGTGGTAGTACTCCTGACTTGGAGGGAAAGATAGGAAGAGTAGGGCTGAGCTACACGGTGGTAGTACTCCTGACTTGGAGGGAAAGATAGGAAGAGTAGGGCTGAGCTACACGGTGGTAGTACTCCTGACTTGGAGGGAAAGATAGGAAGAGTAGGGCTGAGCTACACGGTGGTAGTACTCCTGACTTGGAGGGAAAGATAGGAAGAGTAGGGCTGAGCTACACGGTGGTAGTACTCCTGACTTGGAGGGAAAGATAGGAAGAGTAGGGCTGAGCTACACGGTGGTAGTACTCCTGACTTGGAGGGAAAGATAGGAAGAGTAGGGCTGAGCTACACGGTGGTAGTACTCCTGACTTGGAGGGAAAGATAGGAAGAGTAGGGCTGAGCTACACGGTGGTAGTACTCCTGACTTGGAGGGAAAGATAGGAAGAGTAGGGCTGAGCTACACGGTGGTAGTACTCCTGACTTGTTTGGGCTCATTTTAAAGATCAAAGGGATGGTGAGCCCTGTTTTTTTTTTTTTATTTTGTAAGTGCTCATAGTTTCCATGTTTCTCAAACCTATCCTCGAGTACCCCCAGCTAACTAGTTCTACATGTTTGATCTATTCACAACTAGCACACCTGATTCAACTACCGAAGGGCTTGATGATTAGTCAAAAAAATAAAAAAAATAAATCCGGTCTCCTTGTACTGGAATACATCAAGTAAGTGGAACTGGTTGGCTGGGGTTATCTGAGGAAAGGTTTGGAAACAATGGAATGAATGAATAAATATGTAGTCGACAATCAGTCATAATCCTAGTTGTATGTAGTGATGTCATAAGGTCCCACCCGGCACTTAGGGTCTTGTGACATTGGTCTAGAGCTCGTTGCTGCATGCCAGGGTTCCTATGGCAAATATAATTTCCTCTGTAAAAGCACGTGGGATGCTACTGCCCGTTTTGATGCCGTCTACTCATGCAAGGTATAGATATTGCTCTTAGTAACAGGAGGCTCTTTTTAAAACCACGAGAGCCAATGTCTTTTCACGAGGCCACAATTGCGTTCTTCTCTTATTACATAATGTTTGACGTTCCTTTTTAACAAATGAGCAATCTAGCGAAGTAGACCGATTTTAAAAAATTGTTTTTTTTAAAATGTTGGATAAACAAGCTTTTATACAGAAGATATCTGAATAGTTTAATGAACAGGTGTTTTTATTAAAAAAAAAATTTTTTAAACAGAAGACAGAATTACCTATCCTGGTTCGTCTAAACCTGACAGATAAAAAGAACTGAAAGAATGTTTCTCCTTATCAAAGGGCTTCTGTTGATTCCAGAATGCCTGGAAAGTTCCAGAGAGAATGACAAGTCAGCTCCAAGCTCTGTTAAGGGGGAGATATACGCTCCTGGTGCAGAATCTCTCAACTGCACACCAAAAGCAAGCTGTTCTCTATTTTTAGACCGACAACCTAGTACGCAGATACATTTTGTGAACATCATTATGGTGTAACTTTGGTAGACTTAAGCTGTGTTCTTAACATATACTTACTAGCCTGAAGTGAAGTGGGTTACAGAGGAGAGCCTTGATGTTAGTGAGTGGGAAATAAATATCCACATCCGTGTGTGTGTGTGTGTGTGTGTGTGTGTGTGTGTGTGTGTGTGTGTGTGTGTGTGTGTGTGTGTGTGACAGAAGTGAATCCAATCCATTACAAAGTGAAAGCTTAGTAATACACAGTAAACACTGTACTGAGTAGGCTCGGGCAGTATCCAGATTGTCATACCGACCTTGTGCCGTCCTGGGATATTTGATTAATACTGGCACTGAACACAAGGGGAGCTATTTTCAAACTCCACTGAGCTTCTGTTATCTGAAGATTAGCAATGCTAACAAGTACATGTACAATCCCGTAGAAAATGCTAGCTAAATGCTAACGAGCGCATTGGTAACATTTTATACAGTCTCAGACACACCATGTCTGCAGGACAGACATTTTATGCTCATAAAGTTATACAAGTAACACAAAAAATGCTACTCACAGTTTGCAGTACGCCCAAAACAATTATTAGATAGCAAGGCTCTTGATCCAGGAGGGTATTTTCTGTTCTCTACCAAGAGAAGCTTGATTTAGCAAGAAGCTAACCTGTTAGCTAGATAACTATCTACTAAATTAGCAAACCAAATGCACAACTGCAGAGCATTTATCACATTTTAGACAGTTAGAGCTGGCAAACATTTAGATTACGTGCTTGGGTGGAATAATGGGGGAGGGTGGGGTAGTGATGAATGGGGTAATACTAGGTTAGTATTGGGGGAGGAGGGGGTGATGAATGGAGGAGTACTGGCGGGGTGATGAATGGGGGAGTACTGGGGGAGTGATGAATGGGGTAATACTAGGTTAGTATTGGGGGAGGATTGAGGAGTACTGGGGTAGTGATGAATGGGGTAATACTAGGTTAGTATTGGGGGAGGAGGGGGTGATGAATGGGGGAGGGATGAATGGGGGAGGGATGAATGGGGGAGGGATGAATGGGGAGTACTGGGGGAGGGATGTAAGGGTGGGATAACGTTTTACAGGTTGGGGCCTCTGTTCTCTGAAGAACCCTGAGAGAGGGGGGGGGGTTGTCTGTTCTCTGTAGAACCCTGAGAGGGGGAGGGGTCGTCTGTTCTCTGATGAACCTTGAGAGAGGGAGGGGTCTTCTGTTCTCTGATGAACCCTGAGAGAGGGAGGGGTCGTCTGTTCTCTGATAAACCCTGAGAGAGGGAGGGGTCGTCTGTTCTCTGATGAACCCTGAGAGAGGGAGGGGTCGTCTGTTCTCTGATGAACCCTGAGAGGGGGAGGGGTCGTCTGTTCTCTGATGAACCCTGAGAGGGGGAGGGGTCGTCTGTTCTCTGATGAACCCTGAGAGAGGGAGGGGTCGTCTGTTCTCTGATGAACCCTGAGAGGGGGAGGGGTCGTCTGTTCTCTGATAAACCCTGAGAGAGGGAGGGGTCGTCTGTTCTCTGATGAACCCTGAGAGAGGGAGGGGTCGTCTGTTCTCTGATGAACCCTGAGAGAGGGAGAACTCCATAATAACAGAAAACACTATGTCATCATCAATGACATCATGCATCAGATGGATGAAACTGTCTGCTTCATGCCTGAACAGAACCACACACACACCATCTGTGTTTGTCCCTTTTTATGAAGCCAATCCTCCTGTTTCCCCCCCATTTTCCTTATTGGGTTTCTCTTTTCTACTCCTCCTCTTGCTTTGGCAGCCCTGACAGTCTATTGGAATAGTAATCCAGTCGGTTGTATTCTGTGTTACGCCTTCTGTGTGGGTGTTGTGAAGTAGGCCTGTCATTACTGGGGAATTTTCCCCATCTGTGCTCTAGATTCAGGGACCATGACCTCGCCCGGCCTCCACTAAAGCCCAGGCTTCAGCACCAGGACCTCGCCTGGCCTCCACTAAAGCCCAGGCTTCAGGACCTCGCCCGGCCTCCACTAAAGCCCAGGCTTCAGCACCAGGACCTCGCCCGGCCTCCACTAAAGCCCAGGCTTCAGGACCATGACCTCGCCCGGCCTCCACTAAAGCCCAGGCTTCAGGACCTCGCCCGACCTCCACTAAAGCCCAGGCTTCAGGACCAGGACCTCGCCCGGCCTCCACTAAAGCCCAGGCTTCAGCACCAGGACCTCGCCCGGCCTCCACTAAAGCCCAGGCTTCAGGACCTCGCCCGGCCTCCACTAAAGCCCAGGCTTCAGCCCCAGGACCTCGCCCGGCCTCCACTAGCCCAGGCTTCAGCACCATGTCCTCGCCCGGCCTCCACTAAAGCCCAGGCTTCAGGACCTCGCCCGGCCTCCACTAAAGCCCAGGCTTCAGGACCTCGCCCGGCCACCACTAAAGCCCAGGCTTCAGGACCTCGCCCGGCCACCACTAAAGCCCAGGCTTCAGGACCTCGCCCGGCCACCACTAAAGCCCAGGCTTCAGGACCTCGCCCGGCCACCACTAAAGCCCAGGCTTCAACGCCAGCTCCCCTTCTTTTCTTTCCTCTGGGCTTGACACACACACACACACACACAGTGCTGGCCAAGGTAGAAGAGATTTTGTTTTGTCGAACAACTGAGAAGGTCACGTCTGGTGCCTTGTTAAAAGGACTTTCTACTTAAAAATGCATGAAGGAATAAAATGATTCTCCTCTCCCTTCACCCTGCTGCTGATTATTTTAGAGGGCACTTTGCCTTGAACATGATTACATTGTTAATCTGGGTAAGATTATACTGTGCCTTCAGAGAGTTATCATACCGCTTGATTTATTCCACTTTTTGTTCTTAGATCCGTAATTCAAAATGGATTACATAAAAACAATTTTCACCCATCTACACACAAAACCCCATAACCACAGTGAGATTTTCGTTGTTGAAATGTTAGAAAATGTATTGAAAATGAAATACAGAAATATTTCATTTACATAACTATTCACACTCCTGAGTGAGTACATGTTAGATTCACCGTTGGCAGTGAGTACAGCTGTGTCTCTTTGCACACCTGGATTATACACATTAGTTGATTAGCAATGATAAACATTTTCAAGTATTGCAATAGATTTTCAAGCCAATTTAAGTCAAACTGTATCTACTCGTGAATATTCAATGTTGTCTTGGTAAGCAACTCTAGTGTTTATTTTTTTGGCCTTTGTGTTTTTGGTTATCGTCCTTCTGAAAGGTGCATTTGTGTCTGTTGGAAAGCAGACTGAACCTGGCTTTCCTCTAGGATTTTGCCTGTGCTTAGTTCTATTCAGTTTAATTTTTATCCTAAAAAACTGCCTAGTCCTTGCCTTTGACAAGCATACCCATAACATGATGCAGCCACCGCATGCAGTATTTTTACTTTAGTGCCTTTCTGTTAACAGGATGCATGTTTTGGTATATTTTTATTCTGTACAGGCTTCCTTCTTTTCACTGTAATTTTCACTGTAATCTAATCTATTTTGAGTCAAAAAAAAATAATGTTTTGCTTACTACATAATTCCATATGTGTTGTTTCATAATTTTGATATCTTCATTATTATTATACAATGTAAAAAAAAAACTTGAATGAGTAGCTGTGTCCAAACTTTTGACTGGTACTGTATATTTAGGAGCTACCGAATGTCATTTTTTGGGGGGGAATTTGGACATCTACAAGCTTATGTGAACGAGAAACATTGTGCAAATAAACAACGCATGCTAGTCTGAAGGAAGAACAGTACTGGCTCTGGAGCAGCATGAGTACATGTTGTGTCTGTGTGGAGTCTGGAGTTGCTAGGGCGACGGGCCTGCATGCTCTGCTTTAAAAAAAAAGATGGGGGAGGAGCAGACCGAGAACGGTGGAGAGAAAAAAAACGCAAGAAAATCAGAAGATTGCGGTGGCAGCTGTACAGATAACTCATTCTAAGGGCTTTGACTTATCAAACACGACAGATATCAAACACGACAGATACCTAACGCACTATGATTCCCGTCACTTTATTAAGGCAACCACTTATTTAAATAACTAGAAAATTAAACATACTTTTTTTTTTTTTCACCGGAAAAAATAAGAAACGCATAAGAAAAATCTTGCCGCTCTAAAATGCTTCTTATTGTAATTTCTGCTCGGCATCAGACTCATTTTGTCCTTCAGTTGCACTTCTCCGCCTGATTTGATTAAGGGGCATTTTATCAGCAGACAGCGCTCTGACTCATGTGTAGCTCGTTTTCTCTGGTACTTTTCTTGGTGTAGCTAGCCTAGTCTTCTTAGGTATTAATGCATGATGAACTTTTTAAGCAAAACATTAGGAAATGATGGCTTTTGCAATGAAGACCTTGCTTTGTCATTGTAAGATAATTTAATACCAGCCAAATACAGTTGCTCTTCTGATATCTGAGGAAATTAAGATTTCTGCTGACTGTGTTGCACAAATGTATTTTTTTGAGAAATAAAAATATAGTTGCACGTCAATGATCACTCTAAAGCAAAAAAAAAAAAAACAGTTAATTTTAAAAATAAAATGTGACCCCCTGTACACAGCTTCTCCCGTTGTGGTATTTACAAACTAACGTGACTGGCTCAGCTGTTCTGGGGAACTACTGGAAGCTTCATAATGTGACTGGCCCAACTGTTCTGGGGAACTATGGGAAGTTTGATAATGTGACTGGCTCAGCTGTTCTGGGGAACTATGGGAAGCTTGATAATGTGACTGGCTCAGCTGTTCTGGGGAACTATGGGAAGCTTCATAATGTGACTGGCTCAGCTGTTCTGGGGAACTATGGGAAGCTTCATAATGTGACTGGCTCAGCTGTTCTGGGGAACTATGGGAAGCTTGATAACGTGACTGGCTCAGCTGTTCTGGGGAACTATGGGAAGTTTGATAATGTGACTGGCTCAGCTGTTCTGGGGAACTTTGGGAAGCTTCATAATGTGACTGGCTCAGCTGTTCTGGGGAACTATGGGAAGCTTCATAATGTGACTGGCTCAGCTGTTCTGGGGAACTATGGGAAGCTTCATAACGTGACTGGCTCAGCTGTTCTGGGGAACTATGGGAAGCTTCATAATGTGACTGGCTCAGCTGTTCTGGGGAACTATGGGAAGCTTCATAACGTGACTGGCTCAGCTGTTCTGGGGAACTACGGGAAGCTTCATAATGTGACTGGCTCAGCTGTTCTGGGGAACTATGGGAAGCTTCATAATGTGACTGGCTCAACTGTTCTGGGGAACTATGGGAAGCTTGATAATGTGACTGGCCCAACTGTTCTGGGGAACTTTGGGAAGCTTCATAATGTGACTGGCTCAACTGTTCTGGGGAACTATGGGAAGCTTGATAATGTGACTGGCCCAACTGTTCTGGGGAACTTTGGGAAGCTTCATAATGTGACTGGCTCAACTGTTCTGGGGAACTTTGGGAAGCTTGATAACGTGACTGGCTCAGCTGTTCTGGGGAACTATGGGAAGCTTGATAACGTGACTGGCCCAACTGTTCTGGGGAACTATGGGAAGCTTGATAATGTGACTGGCTCAGCTGTTCTGGGGAACTATGGGAAGCTTGATAACGTGACTGGCCCAACTGTTCTGGGGAACTATGGGAAGCTTCATAATGTGACTGGCCCAACTGTTCTGGGGAACTATGGGAAGCTTAATAACGTGACTGGCCCAACTGTTCTGGGGAACTATGGGAAGCTTGATAATGTGACTGGCTCAACTGTTCTGGGGAACTATGGGAAGCTTGATAATGTGACTGGCCCAACTGTTCTGGGGAACTATGGGAAGCTTGATAACGTGACTGGCTCAGCTGTTCTGGGGAACTATGGGAAGCTTGATAACGTGACTGGCCCAACTGTTCTGGGGAACTATGGGAAGCTTGATAATGTGACCGATGAAATGAACGTGATCTGCTTTACTTCCTGATGTATTGCACAAGTGGAATGCAGGTTACTTAAAAAGTAGCTACAAACACTTAAAATAATGTTATTCAACGGTATAAAAAAAAAAAAACATCTCGTGGCTATTTCCAAATACCCCTGTATACGGTATACCGCCCAAGCCTAGTAGCCAGGACCAATCTCCTGTACAGAGGCTTCCTTTTGTCCACACACACACACACACACACACACACACGCAAATTGGTACGCAGGGTACAAAGCCCCCTAAGAAATAATCCGTCCTGAGGCACTCTGGGAGAATAATGGAGTCTATAGCCGCTGCACTTCCGTGGCTGGCATGGCAGAGCGTGTGAACTAAAGCAACAGAGCTTTGATTTTAGTGAGAACCTGATCAGGAACCATATGGCTCCCGTCAGAGAGGGAGAGACCGGCAGGCTCAGTAGAGAGAGCGAGAGCGTTTTGGTTATTTAGTTAATTGGTTATTTTCTCACTGTCCAGAATTTGCAAATAATAGTCCGCTGTCCTTTTTCTTTCTTTTCAATACTCCCTGATTGACTAGCTTTCCTTTTCAGTGATTATTAGTGAGCTGGACATGGTCAATACACTGTGTGAATGTAGGTCTGTTATCATTCTACAGTTTTAATTTGGTTTGAGTCATTTTAAAGTATGTTGAGTTTGTCCTCCCCCATAACACAAAAAAAATGTGACCCGTTTCAGGAAACTAGGCCTATGTCGCAGGCCACTACTTCACAGGAGAGGAGAAACGTGAACTTTCACGTTTTTTATAATCAATCCTCAGGTTGTTTTTAAAATATATAATCGATAATATATCAACCGCAATTGTATTTTTCAGTAGGAGAGGGAAGGGCAATGGCTGCCCAAACTCTGTTGCGTGAGCAAAACTCATGCGAACACCTGATGCGATGTTATCTTTCTGGCTCATTTTTCAAATTAAAAGCCTGAAACTATGTCTGAAGACTGTTGACACCTTGAGGATGCGATAGGAAAAGGAATCTGGTTGATATACCTTTAAATGGAGCAAAGGCAGGCTATGGAACATGGAGTTTTCAAAATAGAAGCCACTTCCTGGTTTAATTTTCCTCAGGGTTTCGCCTGCAGTATCAGTTCTGTTATACTCACAGACAATATTTTGACAGTTTTGGAAACTTTAGAGTGTTCTCTATCCAATACTAAAGTAATATGCATATATTAGCAACTGAGACTGAGGAGCTGGCCGTTTTACTCTGGGCACCTTTTCATCCAAGCTTCTCAATACTGCCCCTGCGGCCATAAGAAGTTAACTACCTGCAGATTCATGCAGGGTAGTAACGTCATGTGTTGGGATTATGGTTCATTGTTTAGCTAGCTACATGTCTTAACAAAAGACTCCACTATGCAAGTAACTATTTCGGGTGCATTCGTAAATTCAGTCTCTGCTCCGATTTCAGAGCACTCTCGTCTAAGTGTGACGGAGCGAAGAATAACTGATGAATTTACAAACGCTTAACACCTGGTGAATATGGTCGGTGTCAGTAAACGTCGGCAAAAAAAGTGTAATTAAATTGTTGCCAGCAGCACAGTCACATTCACCAATACTCTAGATAACATGAAACAGCCTAACCAGCTCTACCAGGGTGAGTAAAATGGTCAGAGTGAGGTGTTCTCTCATTGGTGTCTGGAAGTAGTGGAGGTTAAAGCTGAAGAGGGTGTAGACAAAGAAGAGCTCTCCAGTAGGTACCAAAAAATATTCAAAGGCCATTTTCTCAAGTGAGGTTACAAGTTGATCAACTTTCAAAGCAGAATTACTTTCCCATTTGTTCCTCAACTGTAGTGTTTGATATACCATTTTGTAGCTCTCTGTGTCTGCTTTTATCCAATGTAAAATATATATATATATATATATATATATATATATAAAAATTATCCAAAGTTGCTCCATAAGACCGAAATCAAGGTGGTTGGTCAACATATTATATACAGTGTTTACCATAAATGTCTTGCTCTCTCTCACTCTATAACTCGTTGTATTCAGGACGGAAAGTTAATTTATTTGCAGTTTTACTTTGGGCTTATTGCAAACAGGATGTATGTTTTTAAATATTTTGTATTCTGTACTGACTTCCTTCTTGACTGGGTGGTGTAATTAATAACTTCACCATGCTCAAAGGGATATTCAATATCTGCTTTATAAAAAAACGTATGGGTTTCCTTCTTTGCGAGGCATTGGAAAACCTCCCTGGTCATTGTGGTTGAATCTGTATTCACTACTCGACTGATGGACCTTACAATTATCTGTATGTGTGGGGTGCATGGATGAGGTAGTCATTAAAACATTTTTTTTTAAACACTTATTGCACCCAGAGTGAGTCCATGTAACTTATTATGTGACTTGTTAACCTGTTGCGACGACCAAACCCGGATCCGGGATTCTATTTATAGACCTAAGCTCATTACCATAACGCAACGTTAACTATTCATGAAAATCGCAAATGAAATGAAATAAATATGCTAGCTCTCAAGCTTAGCCTTTTGTTAACAACACTGTCATCTCAGATTTTCAAAATATGCTTTTCAACCATAGGAAAACAATCATTTGTGTAACAGTAGCTAGCTAGCGTAGCATTTAGCGTTAGCATTAGCGTTAGCATTAGCGTTAGCATTTAGCAGGCAACTATCACAAAAACAAGTAAAGCCTTCAAATAAAATAACTTACCTTTGAAGAACTTCTGATGTTTTCAATGAGGAGACTCTCAGTTAGATAGCAGATGCTCCGTTTTTCCAAAAAGATTCTTTGTGTATTAGAAATAGCTCCGTTTTGTACATCACATTTGGCTACCAAAAAAAAAAAAAAAAAAAAAAAAAAAAAACGCAAATTCAGCCCTCAAAACGCGAACTTTTTTCCAAATTAACTCCATAATATCGACTGAAACATGGCAAACGTGGTTTAGAATCAATCCTCAAGGTGTTTTTCCACATATCTCTTCAATGATATATCCTTCGTGGAAGCCTGGTTTCTCCTTGCTCTCAAATGGAAAAATAATTGCACCTGGCTTTACGCTCCAATTTCGACGCAGGGACACCAGGCGGACACTTGGAAAATGTAGTCTCTTATGGTCAATCTTCCAATGATATGCCTACAAATACGTCACAATGCTGCTAACACTTTGGGGGAACGACAGAAAGTGTAGGCTCATTCCTTGCGCAATCACAGCCATATAAGGAGACAATGGAAAACAGAGCTTCAGAAATTCTGATCATTTCCTGGTTGATGCATCATCTTGGTTTCGCCTGTAGAATGAGTTCTGGGGCACTTACAGACAATATCTTTGCAGATTCTGAAACTTCAGAGTGTTTTCTTTCAAAAACTGTCAAGAATATGCATAGTCGAGCATCTTTTCGTGACAAAATATCGCGCTTAAAACGGGAACGTTTTTTATCCAAAAATGAAATAGCGCCCCTAGAGATCAAAGAGGTTAAGCACATGTTTTACTACTTTATTTAGGTTTGCCATAACAAAGGGGTTGAATAGTTATTGACTCGAGACATTTCAGCGTTCCATTTTTTATTAATTTGTAAAAACAAAATTCCACTTTAACATTATGGGGTTGTGTGTGTGTGTGTGTGTGTAGACCAGTGACACATCTCAATTGAATCAGTTTTAAATTCAGTCTGTAACACAACACGATGCGTAAGTGAAGGAGTGTGAACACTTTCTGAAGGCACTGTAGTGCACTACTTTGGACCAGAGCCTTATGGGTCTTGTTTAAAAGCAGTTCACCTCATAGGAAATAGGATGCCGTTTGAGACACAACAGGTTGTTTTTGAGAAACCCTTAGGCCCAGTTGGTTGTAATAGGATGCGCCAGCAGAGCAAAGCAGTACAAAATGAACAAAACAAAAATATCTAGGCCAACAAACCGGTTTGGTTTCTGCTGACTGACTGTTGTTGGTAGTAAAGTACAGATTCTTTCCTTTTAAGGTGCCTTTCCCTTTTTAAAACCTCTTGGGGATAGGGGGCAGAATTTTCACTTTTGGATAAATAGCGTGCCCAATTTCAACTTCCTGCTACTCATGCCAAGAATATAAGATATGCATATTATTCATAGATCTGAATAGAAAACACTCTGAAGTTTCTAAAACTGTTTGAATCATGTCTGTGACTATAACAGAACTTATGTAGCAGGCAAAACTCTGAGGACTAACTGTTCAGATTCCCCCCCCCCCCCCCCCCCCCCTCTCTGTTGAATATATTGTCTTTGCCATTGGATATTTAATAGGAACCCATTTTCAGTTCCTTCTGCTTCCACATGATGTCGCCAGTGTTTGGAATATGGTTGAAGTTATTTCTTTGTTTATTGAGGAAGTAGGCCAACTCGGAACTGGGGACACATTTGTGAGTTGCGCAAGACGTGAACAGCAGTGCTGGTTTGTTTTCGTTCCTGTATTGAATACAGATCGGCCCGTCTACAATTTGATCGATTATTAACGTTTAAAAATACCTAACGTTGTATTACAAAAGTAGTTTGAAATATTTTTGCAAAGTTTATATACTTTTGAAATATTTTGTAGTGACGTTGTGTTTTGGTAAGCTGTTTTTTTCTGGATCAAACGCGCTTTATAAATGGACATTTTCGATTATATATGGACGGAATTAATAGAACAAAAGGACCAATTGTGATGTTTATGGGACATATTGGAGTGCCAACAAAATAATATTTTATTTCAGCGTTTTGTGTAGCGCCTGCTACGCTAGCTCCTTTGTTTACTGCTGGTGAAGATGGAGACAGGCTATCCGATAATTTGCTTCTTATGCTTTCGCCAAAAAAGCATTTGTAAAATCTGACATGTTGGCTGAATTCACAACGAGTGTAGCTTTAATTGAGTCTTACATGTGTGATTTAATGACAGTTAGAATTTTATAGAATTTTATTTGAGTCTGGCGTTCTGCATTTCCCCTATCGCTAGCGTCTCCCCTATCCATATTAAGGTGCCTTTCCCTTTTAAGGTGCCTTTCCCTTTTAAGGTGCCTTTCCCTTTTAAGGTGCCTTTCCCTTTACTGCATGTGAAACGAGGCCTCAGTACTGTAACTGAAGAATGTCACCCAGGCTTTTGTGGAACGAGCATCATTATCCAAATAATCATGTCATACAGGGAAGAAGAATGAAGCTGCTCATAAAAACACTAAGTTATCTTTACCCCAATACATCCTCTCTGTTCATATTCAGAACAGGCAGTGACCACGAAGATAGGGTACGTGCTGACTGGGAGTTCAGTCAAGATTTGATGTAGTTTTTCCTCTCGGGTTTCAACTGCGCCGGGTGCTTTTTGTTGTTGAGTTGTCACTCGGCACAGCTTGAGTTGAAGAGGGCTGGTTAACGTTTGATTGGTCAGATTCCCAGATTGCATTTTTGTATTGAACTGCAATGCGTCTATAGTCAGAAACAAGAACCGTTTCCCAACACTGATAATGAGAAGTTTGGCTGTGTTTAACGTTAAGTCCATTTTTGAATTTCCCTTCGGCTAACTCAATTCACTTTTAATTAAGGTTGTTCCTTCCTGCCTGCTTTAAACCCTGACATACTTTGTTTGCATGATGATGAGGTTAACCTGCTCTGTTGTTGTGGTGACCACGTTAACCTATGGTTGTCATGGTGATTCACCTATCCAGAGGGCATGTGAGGTGTCTGGCTTCTCCTCTAATGTATTAACTGCTGTTCTGTGTGGTGCTCTGGGTACCTGATAACACGGTGGGGGGGGGAACACGGTGGGGGGGGCACCACCGACTGTAATGAGTCGGTGGTGATTCCCCCTGAGCAGACTGTAATGAGTCGGTGATGATTCTCCCTGAGCACACTAATGAGTGTGATTCTCCCTGAGCACACTAATGAGTCGTTGATGATTCCCCCTGAGCACACTAATGAGTCGGTGATGATTCCCCCTGAGCACACTAATGAGTCGGTGATGATTCTCCCTGAGCACACTAATGAGTCGGTGGTGATTCTCCTTGAGCAGACTGTAATGAGTCGGTGATGATTCTCCCTGAGCACACTAATGAGTCGGTGGTGATTCTCCTTGAGCAGACTGTAATGAGTCGGTGATGATTCTCCCTGAGCAGACTGTAATGAGTCGGTGGTGATTCCCCCTGAGCAGACTGTAATGAGTCGGTGGGGATTCCCCCTGAGCACACTGTGCAATGATAATCATGCTCTACTGCCCTGTCACAGGAATGACAAAATCCCATAGTACTATTCCTGATAGTACTATCTAGAATAGTACTATCAGTGTACACACGCGTACTTGCCTCCTACTGTGGTCATTCCGTCTCCTCTATGAATCACATCTGCACGAACCCAGTCTTCACTGAGTCATCCATACATAAATTGTCTTAAATAATTTATTTATTACTAAGTGATTCACAGAAATGCATAAACAAACAAAGTAAATATGGTTACAAGGAATGATAGGAGAATGTGCCCCTAGTGGGCTAAACCGGCATGGCGGCTTGGTGGACAAAACGGGGAGTGGGGGTCAGAGTTAATAATTATAACAATTTAAATACTAATCCTTTGCACATGAACGCTCACTCATTCGGGAACAATTGCAATCAATATATATATTTACGCTCAGTGTGTCGTCTTGATCTCTGGTGAAAAGTTTGTTTCTTTTGTAGAATTGTCTCTCTCTGTTGTGGTTAGAGTGGATTGTTCAGAGTAACATTCCTTCATTCGTTATAGAATAGATGTTTCGGCGGTTGTCGTTCTTCGCGTTCAGTGATACCGAATTCCTAGCTGCAGACTAGTAATTAATATCAAAGACTTGTTCTTATTCTGTCGGTATCGATAGTCTAAGAGTTTAACCACGTGGTATGATTAAAAGATTCAGCAATGGTCTACAACCTTCGTCCCCTCCTAATGGAGGTCTGGTGACATGGTCTGGTGATAATTTCTCAAAGTTGGGTTTTATTTGGAATTGCAGAAAAGGGCTGTCCCAGGATGTTTGACCCTAACTGGGCTCAGGGGCGGTCCTCTGATTTAGTTAACTCCAATTCTCTTGTAGTTTTCCTTCATTAAACAGTCCAAAATCACATTGTAAAATTGTGTAAACAGTGTCATACTCACTCATTCATCTTATACAACAATTAGATATAAACCTCATATCTGAGGCTATTATATAAACAGCGTTATGGTAATGTGGCCACACCATCTCCCATGAGCTTCCCCAAGTTGTAACAAACGGACCAGTTCGTAGCTGGTTTCTTCACCAATCTTTTATACCTTCTCCAGAACATTAAATGTTGTTCGGACCTTGAGTTTTGTGAGGTGGAAGAAATTCCTTTGTTCTCTATGAAACTTCACTCTGTCTCTTACACTGTGTGGCCATGAGGAGATCCTCAGGAATTTACGACCTCTCTCTGACCACAGCAGCCTAGTTGAAGGAGGAAAGGGGGAGGCAGGGAGAGGGGGATGGGGCTTGCTGTACCCAAACAGGGCAACGTCATGACAGTAGGGTACTTCTTTCTCCTGGCGATTCAACAGGTCTTTTGAAGCCTCCTGCTCGGTCCACTAATGAGAGAGAGAGAGACGCACCCAGGGGCACGTGGACTGTGTGTGTGTGTGTGTGTGTACTCAACATGTGTATGATCCTAACTGTTCTCCTTCTGGCTCCTCTCTCCAGGCGGTTTCTCTGTGGTGTTCCTGGCCCGGACACAGAGTGGCATGCGCTGCGCTCTCAAGAGGATGTACGTCAACAACGTCCCTGACCTCAACATCTACAAGAGAGAGATCACTATTATGGTGGGCAGATAGAGTGTGAGAGACTGTGTGTGTGTGTGTTTGCACCTTAACATGATTACTTGACTTAGGTCTGTGACGGTCATTTGAATTTTGGATGACGGTTATTGGCCAGACAAATCATTTTTGAATTTTTTTATGTCCTTTTTTTTTTTTTTTTTTTTTTACATCAGCAGATGTCACAAAGTGTTTATACAGAAACCCAGACTAAACCCCACAAAGGATTGTGGTCACCGTAATAACCATTCAATGCACATTTTCTCCGCTCCTGACTGCATGTGCTGCCACAGAAATATAATGAATAAAACAGGCGTACCCATTCCAGTCAAGGATGGCATAATGGGTCAGACTGGCGGACATCGTGAGTGTACCAATGGGAGCAAAGCAGGAAGTAAACGCCAGAAGTGTACCCATCAGTATGTGCTGTGATTTGTTTATTTAAAAAATAAGTGTATTCAAGTGAATGGACATTACAGGGACACATCAGTTAAAAAAAAAAAAAAACATGGTTTAAACTTTTATTTGACTAGGCAGTTAAAGAACAAATACTTATTTACAATGACGGCTTTGGAACAGTAACCCGGACGACGCTGGGCCAATTGTGGCGCCGTCCTATGGGACTCCCAATCACGGCCGGATATGATTCAGCCTGTATTCGAACCAGGGACTGTAGTGAAGCCTCTTGCACTGTGATGCAGTGCCTTAGACCCCTGCGCCACTCTTGAGCCCAGTTAGAGGTAGACTCAGAGAAATTATGGAAACAAAATAAAGATAATGATAATAGATCACCGATTTCTTCTACAACAATGCTTGGCTCGATTTCTCCGCTGTTTTGGTCCCCGTACCTACCACGCCCTTAACGGCGTGAAGCGAACCCTTGCAGATACGGTGTGTGAGAGCGAAGTCTTGTATCTCACTCATCTCAATATCTGCGTTTCAGCTCGTGGCAACGTCATTTCGCTGAGTCCACCTTTTTTTTTTCTTCCACATTTGAATGAACATTCTACATTACCGTGGAACCGTGGAACCTTGGAACCTTGGAACCGTGGAACCTTGGAACCTTGGAACCTTGCTTGCAAAGGAGCAACAACGTTTCATTCTCCTTAAGTCTGTTAGTGCAGAAAGGGTCTCAACCACTTGAATGCCATCAGCTGTTTGTTCCACAATTTATATATATTTTTTAAAACGGTTGACATTTTTTATTTTAATGATGGTCTTCGTCCGTAACCGTTGGTAATACAGTAATCGTGACGACCCTAGCTTGAATTTGTCTCTTAATGTTTTACGCCATCCAGAAAATCCACTTTAGTTATTTGAACTGAATGACCTCTAAGAAAGAGAGTAGATGAACATGTCCCCCCCCCCCCCCCCTCCCCTCAATTTTTTACCCCTGTCTAACTCAACAGCTAGTTTATTTTCTGTGGGGTTTGCTGACTTAAACCATGAGTAATATGTACACTACCTGTCTCAAAATGTCCATAAACAAAGACCTTTCTTCTGAAACTTGTCATTCTATTCTTGTTCTGAGAAATTAAGGCGCTTTCATGCGAGAAATTGCCAAGAAGCATAAGATCTCATGTAACGCTGTGTACTACTCCCTTCACAGAACAGAGCAAACTGGCTCTAACCAGAATAGAAAGAGTGGGAGGCCCCGGTGCACAACTGAGCAAGAGGACAAGTACATTAGTGTGTAGTCTGAGAAACAGACGCCTCACTAGTCCTCAACTGGCAGCTTCATCTCAATGTCAACAGTGAAGATGCGACTCCGGGATGCTGGCTTTCTTGGTAGAGTTGCAAAGAAAAAGCCATATCTCAGACTGGCCAATAAAAATAAAAGATTAAGATGGGCAAAAGAACACAGACACTGGACAGAGGAAGACAAAAAAAAAAAAGTGTTATGGACAGACGAATCTAGGTTTGAGGTGTTCGAATCACAAAGAAGAACATTTTGTGAGAGGAAGAAAAGATGCAGGAGGAGTGCTTGACGCCGTCTGTCAAGCATGGTGGAGGCAATGTGATGGTCTGGGGGTGCTTTGGTGGTGGTGAAGTGGGAGATTTGTACAGGGTAAAAGGGATCTTGAAGAAGGAAGGCTATCACTCCATTTTGCAACGCCATGCCATACCCCGTGGACAATGCTTAATTGGAGCCAATTTCTCCTACAACTGGACAATAACCCAAAAGCACAGCTCCAAATTATGCAATAACTATTTAGGGAAGAAGCGGTCGGCTGGTATTTTGTCTGTGCTGGCCACTCCATTATAGTTTCAGGTTTTCAACCCTATTGAGCTGTTGTGGGAGCAGCTTGACCGTATGGTACGTAGGAGGTGCCCATCAAGCCAATCCAACTTGTGGGGTGTAACTGTAACTACCGTAGATGTGAGGTGGCTGTAACTGTGACTATCGTAGATGTGAGGTGGCTGTAACTGTGACTACCGTAGATGTGAGGTGGCTGTAACTGTGACTACCGTAGATGTGAGGTGGCTGTAACTGTGACTACCGTAGATGTGAGGTGGCTGTAACTGTGACTACCGTAGATGTGAGGTGGCTGTAACTGTGACTACCGTAGATGTGAGGTGGTTGTAACTGTGACTACCGTAGATGTGAGGTGGCTGTGACTACCGTAGATGTGAGGTGGCTGTGACTACCGTAGATGTGAGGTGGCTGTGACTACCGTAGATGTGAGGTGGCTGTAACTACCGTAGATGTGAAGTGGCTGTGACTACCGTAGATGTGAGGTGGCTGTGGCTGTGACTACCGTAGATGTGAGGTGGCTGTGGCTGTGACTACCGTAGATGTGAGGTGGCTGTGACTACCGTAGATGTGAAGTGGCTGTGACTACCGTAGATGTGAGGTGGCTGTGGCTGTGACTACCGTAGATGTGAGGTGGCTGTGACTACCGTAGATGTGAGGTGGCTGTGACTACCGTAGATGTGAGGTGGCTGTGACTACCGTAGATGTGAGGTGGCTGTGACTACCGTAGATGTGAGGTGGCTGTGGCTGTGACTACCGTAGATGTGAGGTGGCTGTGACTACCGTAGATGTGAGGTGGCTGTGACTACCGTAGATGTGAAGTGGCTGTGACTACCGTAGATGTGAGGTGGCTGTGGCTGTGACTACCGTAGATGTGAGGTGGCTGTGACTACCGTAGATGTGAGGTGGCTGTGACTACCGTAGATGTGAGGTGGCTGTGACTACCGTAGATGTGAGGTGGCTGTGACTACCGTAGATGTGAGGTGGCTGTGACTACCGTAGATGTGAGGTGGCTGTGACTACCGTAGATGTGAGGTGGCTGTGACTACCGTAGATGTGAGGTGGCTGTGACTACCGTAGATGTGAGGTGGCTGTGACTACCGTAGATGTGAGGTGGCTGTGACTACCGTAGATGTGAGGTGGCTGTGACTACCGTAGATGTGAGGTGGCTGTGACTACCGTAGATGTGAAGTGGCTGTGACTACCGTAGATGTGAGGTGGCTGTGACTACCGTAGATGTGAGGTGGCTGTGACTACCGTAGATGTGAGGTGGCTGTGACTACCGTAGATGTGAGGTGGCTGTGACTACCGTAGATGTGAGGTGGCTGTGACTACCGTAGATGTGAGGTGGCTGTGACTACCGTAGATGTGAGGTGGCTGTGACTACCGTAGATGTGAGGTGGCTGTGACACACTGGGACAGGACGTGAACACTAAGAAACAAAGACCAACACCTGATGGTTGGACTGATGACTGACTTCACTTCTATGAGGAGAATAAGCCAGTCCCCCAATGTCCTCAATCTACAGTAGATTGAGGGAACAATAAAAACATTTGAATCCATTTTAGAATAAGGCTGTAACGTAACAAAATGTGGAATTTGTCAAGGGGTCTGAATACTTTCCGAATGCACTGTATTGATCTCTGTATCGATCTCTTAGAATGTCCTCCTCCTCCTTCTGCAGAAAGAGCTGTCAGGTCATAAGAACATAGTGAACTACCTGGACTCTACCATCAACTCCGTAGGGGACAGTGTCTGGGAGGTCCTTATCCTCATGGAGTACTGTAAAGGTAGGAGTTTTGGGTCCCCCCCTCTTCCATTTTCATACAGTTGTTCGGTCCGGTAATGTCATTTTTTTATTATTGAACATACAGATATGGGACAAATATACTTCAGAGTTCAAAAAATATTCCTGTGATTTTTTTTTCTGTCTTCTTATTGACCCTGGATTGTAACTTAAACATTCTCCTTCTCCTCTCTCACCCACTACCTCATTCTCCCCCTCTTTTTCACTCTCCTGTCCCCCCCCCCCCCCCCCTCCTCCCCAGCTGGTCAGGTAGTGAAGCAGATGAACCAGCGTCTCCATATAGGGTTTACGGAGCCGGAGGTGTTGACCATCTTCACTGATACCTGTGAGGCTGTGGCCAGGCTGCATCAGTGTAGAACCCCTGTCATACACAGGGACCTGAAGGTAAGGAGAATAAACACACACACACACACATCAGTGTAACACACCTCATACACAGGGACCTCAAGGTATGGAGAAGAAACAGACCTCGGTCCTTCTCTTTCCTCTCTACTCTCTCCTTGACCACATAATTTGTGTTTCTCTGTTCTGTATAGTTTTCCTTCTACTCATTGTCCACCTCTCAATGCTCCTCTTCCTCTGTCATATTCTCTCTTCCTCTTCATCCTTGACCCCTTCTCCCCCTCCTCTTCCTATCGTCTGCCACAATGCGCTTATCCTTAATCCCCCCCCCCCCCCCTCCTCTACCTCCACCTTTCTCCATCTTCCTAACACGGGGGTCTGCCCAGCCTGTCCTAACACGGGGGTCTTCCCAGCCTGTCCTAGCACGGGGGTCTGCCCAGCCTGTTCTAACACGGGGGTCTGCCCAGCCTGTTCTAACACGGGGGTCTGCCCAGCCTGTTCTAACACGGGGGTCTGCCCAGCCTGTTCTAACACGGGGGTCTGCCCAGCCTGTCCTAACACGGGGGTCTGCCCAGCCTGTCCTAACACGGGGGTCTGCCCAGCCTGTCCTAACACGGGGGTCTGCCCAGCCTGTCCTAACACGGGGGTCTGCCCAGCCTGTCCTAACACGGGGGTCTGCCCAGTTAGGGTTAGAATACAGGTTAGAGTACAGGTTAGAGTTAGAGTTAGAGTACAGGTTAGAGTACAGGTTAGGGTTAGAGTACAGGTTAGGGTTAGAGTATAGGTTAGAGTACGGGTTAGAGTACGGGTTAGAGTACAGGTTAGGGTTAGAGTACAGGTTAGGGTTAGAGTACAGGTTAGAGTACAGGTTAGGGTTAGAGTACAGGTTAGGGTTAAAGTACAGGTTAGAGTACAGGTTAGGGTAAGATTACAGGTTAGGGTTAGAGTACGGGTTAGAGTACGGGTTAGAGTACGGGTTAGAGTACGGGTTAGAGTACAGGTTAGAGTACAGGTTAGGGTACAGGTTAGGGTTAGAGTACAGGTTAGGGTTAGAGTACAGGTTAGGGTTAGAGTACAGGTTAGGGTTAGAGTACAGGTTAGAGTACCGGTTAGGGTTAGAGTACAGGTTAGGGTTAGAGTACAGGTTAGGGTTAGAGTACAGGTTAGGGTTAGAGTACAGGTTAGGGTTAGAGTACAGGTTAGAGTACAGGTTAGGGTTAGAGTACAGGTTAGAGTACAGGTTAGGGTTAGAGTACAGGTTAGAGTACAGGTTAGGGTTAGAGTACGGGTTAGAGTACAGGTTAGAGTACAGGTTAGGGTTAGAGGGTTAGGGTTAGGGTCCAGTTTAGGGTTAGGGTATAGGTTAGGGTACAGTTTAGGGTACAGGTTAGGGTTAGAGTACAGGTTAGAGTACAGGTTAGGGTTCGAGTACAGGTTAGGGTTCGAGTACAGGTTAGAGTTAGAGTACAGGTTAGAGTTAGAGTACAGGTTAGAGTTAGAGTACAGGTTAGGGTTAGAGTACGGGTTAGGGTTAGAGTACGGGTTAGAGTACGGGTTAGAGTACGGGTTAGAGTACGGGTTAGAGTACGGGTTAGAGTACGGGTTAGAGTACGGGTTAGAGTACGGGTTAGAGTACGGGTTAGAGTACGGGTTAGAGTACGGGTTAGAGTACGGGTTAGAGTACGGGTTAGGGTTAGAGTACAGGTTAGGGTTAGAGTACAGGTTAGGGTTAGAGTATAGGTTAGGGTTAGAGTACAGGTTAGGGTTAGAGTACGGGTTAGAGTACAGGTTAGAGTACAGGTTAGGGTTAGAGTACAGGTTAGGGTTAAATCAAATCAAATCAAATTTTATTTGTCACATACACATGGTTAGCAGATGTTAATGCGAGTGTAGCGAAATGCTTGTGCTTCTAGTTCCGACAATGCAGTAATAACAAGTAATCTAACTAACAATTCCAAAACTACTGTCTTGTACACAGTGTAAGGGGATAAAGAATATGTACATAAGGATATATGAATGAGTGATGGTACAGAGCAGCATAGGCAAGATACAGTAGATGGTATCGAGTACAGTATGTACAAATGAGATGAGTATGTAAACAAAGTGGCATAGTTTAAAGTGGCTAGTGATACATGTATTACATAAGGATACAGTCGATGATATAGAGTACAGTATATACGTATGCATATGAGATGAATAATGTAGGGTAAGTAACATTATATAAGGTAGCATTGTTTAAAGTGGCTAGTGATATATTTACATCATTTCCCATCAATTCCCATTATTAAAGTGGCTGGAGTTGAGTCAGTGTCAGTGTGTTGGCAGCAGCCACTCAGTGTTAGTGGTGGCTGTTTAACAGTCTGATGGCCTTGAGATAGAAGCTGTTTTTCAGTCTCTCGGTCCCAGCTTTGATGCACCTGTACTGACCTCGCCTTCTGGATGATAGCGGGGTGAACAGGCAGTGGCTCGGGTGGTTGATGTCCTTGATGATCTTTATGGCCTTCCTGTGACATCGGGTGGTGTAGGTGTCCTGGAGGGCAGGTAGTTTGCCCCCGGTGATGCGTTGTGCAGACCTCACTACCCTCTGGAGAGCCTTACGGTTGAGGGCGGTGCAGTTGCCATACCAGGCGGTGATACAGCCCGCCAGGATGCTCTCGATTGTGCATCTGTAGAAGTTTGTGAGTGCTTTTGGTGACAAGCCAAATTTCTTCAGCCTCCTGAGGTTGAAGAGGCGCTGCTGCGCCTTCTTCACGATGCTGTCTGTGTGAGTGGACCAATTCAGTTTGTCTGTGATGTGTATGCCGAGGAACTTAACTTGCTACCCTCTCCACTACTGTTCCATCGATGTGGATAGGGGGGTGTTCCCTCTGCTGTTTCCTGAAGTCCACAATCATCTCCTTAGTTTTGTTGACGTTGAGTGTGAGGTTATTTTCCTGACACCACACTCCGAGGGCCCTCACCTCCTCCCTGTAGGCCGTCTCGTCGTTGTTGGTAATCAAGCCTACCACTGTTGTGTCGTCCGCAAACTTGATGATTGAGTTGGAGGCGTGCGTGGCCACGCAGTCGTGGGTGAACAGGGAGTACAGGAGAGGGCTCAGAACGCACCCTTGTGGGGCCCCAGTGTTGAGGATCAGCGGGGAGGCGATGTTGTCTTCCGTCAGGAAGTCCAGTACCCAGTTGCACAGGGCGGGGTCGAGACCCAGGGTCTCGAGCTTGATGACGAGCTTGGAGGGTACTATGGTGTTGAATGCCGAGCTGTAGTCGATGAACAGCATTCTCACATAGGTATTCCTCTTGTCCAGATGGGTTAGGGCAGTGTGCAGTGTGGTTGAGATTGCATCGTCTGTGGACCTATTTGGGCAGTAAGCAAATTGGAGTGGGTCTAGGGTGTCAGGTAGGGTGGAGGTGATATGGTCCTTGACTAGTCTCTCAAAGCACTTCATGATGACGGAAGTGAGTGCTACGGGGCGGTAGTCGTTTAGCTCAGTTACCTTAGCTTTCTTGGGAACAGGAACAATGGTGGCCCTCTTGAAGCATGTGGGAACAGCAGACTGGTATAGGGATTGATTGAATATGTCCGTAAACACACCGGCCAGCTGGTCTGCGCATGCTCTGAGGGCGCGGCTGGGGATGCCGTCTGGGCCTGCAGCCTTGCGAGGGTTAACACGTTTAAATGTCTTACTCACCTCGGCTGCAGTGAAGGAGAGACCGCATGTTTTCGTTGCAGGCCGTGTCAGTGGCACTGTATTGTCCTCAAAGCGGGCAAAAAAGTTATTTAGTCTGCCTGGGAGCAAGACATCCTTGTCCGTGACTGGGCTGGATTTCTTCCTGTAGTCCGTGATTGACTGTAGACCCTGCCACATGCCTCTTGTGTCTGAGCCGTTGAATTGAGATTCTACTTTGTCTCTGTACTGGCGCTTAGCTTGTTTGATAGCCTTGCGGAGGGAATAGCTGCACTGTTTGTACTCGGTCATGTTACCAGACCAGGTTAGAGTACAGGTTAGAGTACAGGTTAGAGTACAGGTTAGGGTAACAGTACAGGTTAGGGTTAGAGTACGGGTTAGAGTACAGGTTAGAGTACAGGTTAGAGTACAGGTTAGGGTACAGGTTAGGGTACAGGTTAGGGTACAGGTTAGGGTTAGAGTACAGGTTAGGGTAAGAGTACAGGTTAGGGTAAGAGTACAGGTTAGGGTAAGAGTACAGGTTAGGGTAAGAGTACAGGTTAGGGTAAGAGTACAGGTTAGGATACAGGTTAGGGTTAGGGTACAGGTTAGGGTTAGGGTTAGAGTACAGGTTACAATACAGGTTAGGGTAAGAGTACAGGTTAGGGTTAGAGTACAGGTTAGAGTACAGGTTAGTGTAAGAGTACAGGTTAGGGTTAGAATACAGGTTAGAATACAGGTTAGGGTTAGAGTACAGGTTAGAGTACAGGTTAGGGTAAGAGTACAGGTTAGGGTAAGAGTACAGGTTAGGGTAAGAGTACAGGTTAGGGTAAGAGTACAGGTTAGAGTACAGGTTAGGGTAAGAGTACAGGTTAGGGTTAGAGTACAGGTTAGGGTTAGAGTACAGGTTAGGGTTAGAGTACAGGTTAGGGTTAGAGTACAGGTTAGGGTTAGGGTACAGGTTAGGGTACAGGTTAGGGTACAGGTTAGGGTTAGAGTACAGGTTAGGGTACAGGTTAGAGTACAGGTTAGAGTACAGGTTAGGGTTAGAGTACAGGTTAGGGTTAGAGTACAGGTTAGGGTTAGAGTACAGGTTAGGGTTAGAGTACAGGTTAGGGTTAGGGTACAGGTTAGGGTAAGAGTACAGGTTAGGGTAAGAGTACAGGTTAGGGTAAGAGTACAGGTTAGGATACAGGTTAGGGTTAGGGTACAGGTTAGGGTTAGGGTTAGAGTACAGGTTACAATACAGGTTAGGGTAAGAGTACAGGTTAGGGTTAGAGTACAGGTTAGAGTACAGGTTAGTGTAAGAGTACAGGTTAGGGTTAGAATACAGGTTAGAATACAGGTTAGGGTTAGAGTACAGGTTAGAGTACAGGTTAGGGTAAGAGTACAGGTTAGGGTAAGAGTACAGGTTAGGGTAAGAGTACAGGTTAGGGTAAGAGTACAGGTTAGAGTACAGGTTAGGGTAAGAGTACAGGTTAGGGTTAGAGTACAGGTTAGGGTTAGAGTACAGGTTAGGGTTAGAGTACAGGTTAGGGTTAGAGTACAGGTTAGGGTTAGGGTACAGGTTAGGGTACAGGTTAGGGTACAGGTTAGGGTTAGAGTACAGGTTAGGGTACAGGTTAGAGTACAGGTTAGAGTACAGGTTAGGGTTAGAGTACAGGTTAGGGTTAGAGTACAGGTTAGGGTTAGAGTACAGGTTAGGGTTAGAGTACAGGTTAGGGTTAGGGTACAGGTTAGGGTAAGAGTACAGGTTAGGGTAAGAGTACAGGTTAGGGTAAGAGGGTAAGAGTACAGGTTAGGGTAAGAGTACAGGTTAGGGTAAGAGTACAGGTTAGGGTAAGAGTACAGGTTAGGGTAAGAGTACAGGTTAGGGTAAGAGTACAGGTTAGGGTTAGAGTACAGGTTAGGGTAAGAGTACAGGTTAGGGTAAGAGTACAGGTTAGGGTTAGAGTACAGGTTAGGGTTAGAGTACAGGTTAGGGTTAGAGTACAGGTTAGGGTTAGAGTACAGGTTAGGGTTAGAGTCCAGGTTAGGGTACAGGTTAGGGTACAGGTTAGAGTACAGGTTAGGGTTAGAGTACAGGTTAGGGTACAGGTTAGGGTAAGAGTACAGGTTAGAGTACAGGTTAGGGTAAGAGTACAGGTTAGGGTAAGAGTACAGGTTAGGGTTAGAGTACAGGTTAGGGTTAGAGTACAGGTTAGGGTTAGAGTACAGGTTAGGGTTAGAGTACAGGTTAGGGTACAGGTTAGGGTAAGAGTACAGGTTAGAGGTTAGGGTTAGAGTACAGGTTAGGGTTAGAGTACAGGTTAGGGTAAGAGTACAGGTTAGGGTTAGAGTACAGGTTAGGGTTAGAGTACAGGTTAGGGTACAGGTTAGAGTACAGGTTAGGGTTAGAGTACAGGTTAAGGTAAGAGTACAGGTTAGGGTAAGAGTACAGGTTAGGGTAAGAGTACAGGTTAGGGTAAGAGTACAGGTTAGGGTAAGAGTACAGGTTAGAGTACAGGTTAGGGTTAGAGTACAGGTTAGGGTTAGAGTACAGGTTAGGGTTAGAGTACAGGTTAGGGTTAGAGTACAGGTTAGGGTTAGGGTACAGGTTAGGGTTAGGGTACAGGTTAGGGTACAGGTTAGGGTAAGAGTACAGGTTAGGGTAAGAGGGTAAGAGTACAGGTTAGGGTAAGAGTACAGGTTAGGGTAAGAGTACAGGTTAGGGTAAGAGTACAGGTTAGGGTAAGAGTACAGGTTAGGGTAAGAGTACAGGTTAGGGTAAGAGTACAGGTTAGGGTAAGAGTACAGGTTAGGGTTAGAGTACAGGTTAGGGTTAGAGTACAGGTTAGGGTTAGAGTACAGGTTAGGGTTAGAGTACAGGTTACGGTTAGAGTCCAGGTTAGGGTACAGGTTAGGGTACAGGTTAGAGTACAGGTTAGGGTTAGAGTACAGGTTAGGGTACAGGTTAGGGTAAGAGTACAGGTTAGAGTACAGGTTAGGGTAAGAGTACAGGTTAGGGTAAGAGTACAGGTTAGGGTTAGAGTACAGGTTAGGGTTAGAGTACAGGTTAGGGTTAGAGTACCGGTTAGGGTTAGAGTACAGGTTAGGGTTAGAGTACAGGTTAGGGTTAGAGTACAGGTTAGGGTACAGGTTAGGGTAAGAGTACAGGTTAGAGGTCAGGTTAGAGTACAGGTTAGGGTTAGAGTACAGGTTAGGGTAAGAGTACAGGTTAGGGTTAGAGTACAGGTTAGGGTTAGAGTACAGGTTAGGGTAAGAGTACAGGTTAGAGTACAGGTTAGGGTTAGAGTACAGGTTAAGGTAAGAGTACAGGTTAGGGTAAGAGTACAGGTTAGGGTAAGAGTACAGGTTAGAGTACAGGTTAGGGTAAGAGTACAGGTTAGGGTAAGAGTACAGGTTAGGGTAAGAGTACAGGTTAGGGTTAGAGTACAGGTTAGGGTTAGAGTACAGGTTAGGGTTAGAGTACAGGTTAGGGTTAGAGTACAGGTTAGGGTTAGGGTACAGGTTAGGGTTAGGGTACAGGTTAGGGTACAGGTTAGGGTACAGGTTAGGGTACAGGTTAGAGTACAGGTTAGAGTACAGGTTAGGGTTAGAGTACAGGTTAGGGTTAGAGTACAGGTTAGGGTTAGAGTACAGGTTAGGGTTAGAGTACAGGTTAGGGTACAGGTTAGGGTAAGAGTACAGGTTAGGGTAAGAGTACAGGTTAGGGTAAGAGGGTAAGAGTACAGGTTAGGGTAAGAGTACAGGTTAGGGTAAGGTTAGTACAGGTTAGGGTAAGAGTACAGGTTAGGGTAAGAGTACAGGTTAGGGTTAGAGTACAGGTTAGGGTTAGAGTACAGGTTAGGGTTAGAGTACAGGTTAGGGTTAGAGTACAGGTTAGGGTTAGAGTACAGGTTAGGGTTAGAGTACAGGTTAGGGTTAGAGTACAGGTTAGGGTTAGAGTACAGGTTACGGTTAGAGTCCAGGTTAGGGTACAGGTTAGGGTACAGGTTAGAGTACAGGTTAGGGTTAGAGTACAGGTTAGGGTACAGGTTAGGGTAAGAGTACAGGTTAGAGTACATGTTAGGGTAAGAGTACAGGTTAGGGTAAGAGTACAGGTTAGGGTTAGAGTACCGGTTAGGGTTAGAGTACAGGTTAGGGTTAGAGTACAGGTTAGGGTTAGAGTACAGGTTAGGGTTAGAGTACAGGTTAGGGTACAGGTTAGGGTAAGAGTACAGGTTAGAGGTCAGGTTAGAGTACAGGTTAGGGTTAGAGTACAGGTTAGGGTAAGAGTACAGGTTAGGGTTAGAGTACAGGTTAGGGTTAGAGTACAGGTTAGGGTAAGAGTACAGGTTAGAGTACAGGTTAGGGTTAGAGTACAGGTTAGGGTACAGGTTAGGGTACAGGTTAGGGTAAGAGTACAGGTTAGGGTAAGAGTACAGGTTAGGGTAAGAGTACAGGTTAGGGTTAGAGTACAGGTTAGGGTTAGAGTACAGGTTAGGGTTAGAGTACAGGTTAGGGTTAGAGTACAGGTTAGGGTTAGGGTACAGGTTAGGGTTAGGGTACAGGTTAGGGTACAGGTTAGGGTTAGAGTACAGGTTAGAGTACAGGTTAGGGTACAGGTTAGAGTACAGGTTAGAGTACAGGTTAGGGTTAGAGTACAGGTTAGGGTTAGAGTACAGGTTAGGGTTAGAGTACAGGTTAGGGTTAGAGTACAGGTTAGGGTACAGGTTAGGGTAAGAGTACAGGTTAGGGTAAGAGTACAGGTTAGGGTAAGAGGGTAAGAGTACAGGTTAGGGTAAGAGTACAGGTTAGGGTAAGAGTACAGGTTAGGGTAAGAGTACAGGTTAGGGTAAGAGTACAGGTTAGGGTAAGAGTACAGGTTAGGGTAAGAGTACAGGTTAGGGTTAGAGTACAGGTTAGGGTTAGAGTACAGGTTAGGGTTAGAGTACAGGTTAGGGTTAGAGTACAGGTTAGGGTTAGAGTACAGGTTAGGGTTAGAGTACAGGTTAGGGTTAGAGTACAGGTTAGGGTACAGGTTAGGGTACAGGTTAGAGTACAGGTTAGGGTTAGAGTACAGGTTAGGGTACAGGTTAGGGTAAGAGTACAGGTTAGAGTACATGTTAGGGTAAGAGTACAGGTTAGGGTAAGAGTACAGGTTAGGGTTAGAGTACCGGTTAGGGTTAGAGTACAGGTTAGGGTTAGAGTACAGGTTAGGGTTAGAGTACAGGTTAGGGTACAGGTTAGGGTAAGAGTACAGGTTAGAGGTCAGGTTAGAGTACAGGTTAGGGTAAGAGTACAGGTTAGGGTAAGAGTACAGGTTAGGGTTAGAGTACAGGTTAGGGTTAGAGTACAGGTTAGGGTAAGAGTACAGGTTAGAGTACAGGTTAGGGTTAGAGTACAGGTTAGGGTACAGGTTAGGGTACAGGTTAGGGTAAGAGTACAGGTTAGGGTTAGAGTACTGGAGAAAGTGGGAGGACGGGTTAGGGTTAGACGTTTATGTTTAGGGTTAAGGTTTTAGGGTTAGGGTTAGGTGTAAGGGTTAGGGTTAGAAGCTAGGTTTAGGGTTATGAGTTATGGTTAGGGTTAAGGTTTAGGGTTAGGTGTAAGGGTTAAGTTTCGGGAAAATAGGATTTTGAATGGGACTGAATTGTGTGTCCCCCACAAGGTTAGCTGGACAAGACTGTGTGTCTGTGTCATTCAGCTCTCTTTCCCCTTCTGTCCTTTGTGTCGCTGTCCCCCCCCCCTCCCCCCTCTCCTTCTCCCATCATTTCATCCTTTGTGTCACTTTCAATCTAATATTCATCCTGTTCCCCTCTCATTCCTCTCTCGTTCCCATCTCCCTCAGTAATGTTTTGTGTATCTTGGCATATCTCTCTGCTGTGGACTAAAATAGTCAACAAAACAGAACCTGTCCAAGTCTTGTGAATAAACTCGTTTTCTATTGGCCAGCTTTAGTAGTCCAGCTACCTCACCATCCACATTGTAATTTGGGCAGTCAGTGACACACTCCTCTCTCTCTCTCGGTCTCGGTCTCTCTGTCTCGGTCTCTCTCTCGGTCTCCTTCCTCCATCAATATCTGTCGCTTTCAATCATTCACGTCCTCTTTTTTTTTTCCACCTTCATCTCCCCCTTCTGTCCATCTCTTACTAAAGTTTTGTCTCTCTCCTCCCCCCGTCTCCTCCAGGTAGAGAACATCCTCCTGAGTGATAATGGGAGTTATGTTCTGTGTGATTTTGGAAGTGCTACTCACAAGGTGCTGCTCCCACACAAAGACGGAGTGACCGCCGTGGAGGACGAAATCAAGAAGTGAGTGGGTGACCTTTGAGTGTGTGTGTGTGCGCCTCACTTGTCATCTATGTGCATACATTTGTAGATACACCTCATCACTGAGTCACGATTGTCCATCGGATTGACTGTAAAGGCTGTCTTTGCAAAGGGCTGTCTTTGCAAAGGGCTGTCTTTGCAAAGGGCTGTCTTTGCAAAGGGCTGTCTTTGCAAAGGGCTGTCTTTGCAAAGGGCTGTCTTTGCAAAGGGCTGTCTTTGCAAAGGGCTGTCTTTGCAAAGGGCTGTCTTTGCAAAGGGCTGTCTTTGCAAAGGGCTGTCCTGTATGGTGTAAATTCTCACTAAAAGATGGGCATGCCATTGGTAGACATTCCATCAGTACCTGGTAACAGAATAATCACCCATCAGTACCTGGTAACAAAATAATCACCCATCAGTACCTGGTAACAGAATAATCACCCATCAGTACCTGGTAACAGAATAATCACCCATCAGTACCTGGTAACAGAATAATCACCCATCAGTACCTGGTAACAGAATAATCACCCATCAGTACCTGGTAACAGAATAATCACCCATCAGTACCTGGTAACATAATAATCACCCATCAGTACCTGGTAACAGAATAATCACCCATCAGTACCTGGTAACAGAATAATCACCCATCAGTACCTGGTAACAGAATAATCACCCATCAGTACCTGGTAACAGAATAATCACCCATCAGTACCTGGTAACAGAATAATCACCCATCAGTACCTGGTAACAGAATAATCACCCATCAGTACCTGGTAACAGAATAATCACACAACACAGGATGGTTAAGTAAATATAAATGTCTGAAATAACTATTTAAAAAAATATATATTTCACCTTTATTTAACCAGGTAGGCTAGTTGAGAACACCTTTATTTAACCAGGTAGGCCAGTTGAGAACACCTTTATTTAACCAGGTAGGCCAGTTGAGAACACCTTTATTTAACCAGGTAGGCCAGTTGAGAACACCTTTATTTAACCAGGTAGGCCAGTTGAGAACACCTTTATTTAACCAGGTAGGCTAGTTGAGAACACCTTTATTTAACCAGGTAGGCTAGTTGAGAACACCTTTATTTAACCAGGTAGGCTAGTTGAGAACACCTTTATTTAACCAGGTAGGCTAGTTGAGAACACCTTTATTTAACCAGGTAGGCTAGTTGAGAACACCTTTATTTAACCAGGTAGGCTAGTTGAGAACACCTTTATTTAACCAGGTAGGCTAGTTGAGAACACCTTTATTTAACCAGGTAGGCTAGTTGAGAACACCTTTATTTAACCAGGTAGGCTAGTTGAGAACACCTTTATTTAACCAGGTAGGCCAGTTGAGAACACCTTTATTTAACCAGGTAGGCTAGTTGAGAACACCTTTATTTAACCAGGTAGGCCAGTTGAGAACAAGTTCTCATTTGCAACTGCGACCTGGCCAAGATAAAGCATAGCAGTGTGAACAGACAACAACACAGAGTTACACATGGAGTAAACAATTAACAAGTCAATAACACAGTAGAAAAAAGAGTCTATATACATTGTGTGCAAAAGGCATGAGGAGGTAGGCGAATAATTACAATTTTGCAGATTAACGCTGGAGTGATAAATGATCAGATGGTCATGTACAGGTAGAGATACTGGTGTGCAAAAGAGCAGAAAAGTAAATAAATAAAAACAGTATGGGGATGAGGTAGGTAAAATCGGGTGGGCTATTTACCGATAGACTATGTACAGCTGCAGCGATCGGTTAGCTGCTCAGATAGCAGATGTTTGAAGTTGGTGAGGGAGATGAAAGTCTTCAACTTGAGCGATTTTTGCAATTCGTTCCAGTCACAGGCAGCAGAGAACTGGAACGAAAGGCGGCCAAATGAGGTGTTGGCTTTAGGGATGATCAGTGAGATACACCTGCTGGAGCGCGTGTTACGGGTGGGTGTTGCCATCGTGACCAGTGAACTGAGATAAGGCGGAGCTTTACCTAGCATGGACTTGTAGATGACCTGGAACCAGTGGGTCTGGCGACGAATATGTAGCGAGGGCCAGCCGACTAGAGCATACAGGTCGCAGTGGTGGGTGGTATAAGGTGCTTTAGTAACAAAACGGATGGCACTGTGATAAACTGCATCCAGTTTGCTGAGTAGAGTGTTGGAAGCAATTTTGTAGATGACATCGCCGAAGTCGAGGATCGGTAGGATAGTCAGTTTTACTAGGGTAAGTTTGGCAGCGTGAGGGCTGCGGAATAGAAAGCCGACTCTAGATTTGATTTTCGATTGGAGATGTTTGATATGAGTCTGGAAGGAGAGCTTACAGTCTAGCCAGACACCTAGGTACTTATAGATGTCCACATATTCAAGGTCGGAACCATCCAGGGTGGTGATACTAGTCAGGTGTGCGGGTGCAGTCAGCGAACGGTTGAAAAGCATGCATTTGGTTTTGCTAGCGTTTAAGAGCAGTTGGAGGCCACGGAAGGAGTGTTGTATGGCATTGAAGCTTGTTTGGAGGTTAGATAGCACAGTGTCCAAGGACGGGCCGGAAGTATACAGAATGGTGTCGTCTGCGTAGAGGTGGATCAGGGAATCGCTCGCAGCAAGAGCAACATCATTGATATATACAGAGAAAAGAGTCGGCCCGAGAATTGAACCCTGTGGCACCCCCATAGAGACTGCCAGAGGACCGGACACATTGCCCTCCGATTTGACACACTGAACTCCGTCTGAAAAGTAGTTGGTGAACCAGCCAAGGCAGTCATCAGAAAAACCGAGGCTACTGAGTCTGCCGATAAGAATATGGTGATTGACAGAGTCGAAAGCCTTGGCCAGGTCGATGAAGACGGCTGCACACTACTGTCTTTTATCGATGGCGGTTATGATATCGTTTAGTACCTTGAGCGTGGCTGAGGTGCACCCGTGACTAACGTTTACACGTGGGAGTAATGATTCATAAATGATGAGTGGTGTACTGTTTGTAAATGCCTTATAAAAGGTTTATAAACACCTTATGAATGGTTTATGAACACCTTATGAATGGTTTATGAACGGACCTTTTAAATGAGGTGTTCTCCACTTCAGCCCTGCACTCAAACATTGCACTATGCAGTGCACTAACGTGGGCTCTGGTCTAAAGTAGTGCACTAACGTGGGCTCTGGTCTAAAGTAGTGCACTAACGTGGGCTCTGGTCTAAAGTAGTGCACTAACGTGGGCTCTGGTCTAAAGTAGTGCACTAACGTGGGCTCTGGTCTAAAGTAGTGCACTAACGTGGGCTCTGGTCTAAAGTAGTGCACTAACGTGGGCTCTGGTCTAAAGTAGTGCACTAACGTGGGCTCTGGTCTAAAGTAGTGCACTAACGTGGGCTCTGGTCTAAAGTAGTGCACTAACGTGGGCTCTGGTCTAAAGTAGTGCACTAACGTGGGCTCTGGTCTAAAGTAGTGCACTAACGTGGGCTCTGGTCTAAAGTAGTGCACTAACGTGGGCTCTGGTCTAAAGTAGTGCACTAACGTGGGCTCTGGTCTAAAGTAGTGCACTAACGTGGGCTCTGGTCTAAAGTAGTGCACTAACGTGGGCTCTGGTCTAAAGTAGTGCACTAACGTGGGCTCTGGTCTAAAGTAGTGCACTAACGTGGGCTCTGGTCTAAAGTAGTGCACTAACGTGGGCTCTGGTCTAAAGTAGTGCACTAACGTGGGCTCTGGTCTAAAGTAGTGCACTAACGTGGGCTCTGGTCTAAAGTAGTGCACTAACGTGGGCTCTGGTCTATAGTAGTGCACTAACGTGGGCTCTGGTCTATAGTAGTGCACTAACGTGGGCTCTGGTCTATAGTAGTGCACTAACGTGGGCTCTGGTCTAAAGTAGTGCACTAACGTGGGCTCTGGTCTAAAGTAGTGCACTAACGTGGGCTCTGGTCTAAAGTAGTGCACTAACGTGGGCTCTGGTCTAAAGTAGTGCACTAACGTGGGCTCTGGTCTAAAGTAGTGCACTAACGTGGGCTCTGGTCTAAAGTAGTGCACTAACGTGGGCTCTGGTCTATAGTAGTGCAGTAACGTGGGCTCTGGTCTATAGTAGTGCACTAACGTGGGCTCTGGTCTATAGTAGTGCACTAACGTGGGCTCTGGTCTAAAGTAGTGCACTAACGTGGGCTCTGGTCTAAAGTAGTGCACTAACGTGGGCTCTGGTCTAAAGTAGTGCACTATATAGGGAATAGGGCTCTGATCAACAGTAGTGCACTATATAGGGAAAAGGGCTCTGGTCTAAAGTAGTGCACTATATAGGGAATAGGGCTCTGGTCTATAGTAGTGCACTATATAGGGAATAGGGTTCTGGTCTATAGTAGTGCACTATATAGGGAATAGGGCTCTGGTCTATAGTAGTGCACTATATAGGGAATAGGGCTCTGGTCTATAGTAGTGCACTATATAGGGAATAGGGCTCTGGTCTATAGTAGTGCACTATATAGGGAATAGGGCTCTGGTCTATAGTAGTGCACTATATAGGGAATAGGGCTCTGGTCTATAGTAGTGCACTATATAGGGAATAGGGCTCTGGTCTATAGTAGTGCACTATATAGGGAATAGGGCTCTGGTCTATAGTAGTGCACTATATAGGGAATAGGGCTCTGGTCTATAGTAGTGCACTATATAGGGAATAGGGCTCTGGTCTATAGTAGTGCACTATATAGGGAATAGGGCTCTGGTCTATAGTAGTGCACTATATAGGGAATAGGGCTCTGGTCTATAGTAGTGCACTAAATAGGGAATAGGGCTCTGGTCTATAGTAGTGCACTATATAGGGAATAGGGCTCTGGTCAACAGTAGTGCACTAACGTGGGCTCTGGTCTAAAGTAGTGCACTATATAGGGAATAGGGCTCTGGTCAACAGTAGTGCACTATATAGGGAAAAGGGCTCTGGTCTAAAGTAGTGCACTTTATAGGGAATAGGGCTCTGGTCAACAGTAGTGCACTATATAGGGAAAAGGGCTCTGGTCTAAAGTAGTGCACTATATAGGGAATAGGGTTCTGGTCTATAGTAGTGCACTATATAGGGAATAGGGCTCTGGTCTATAGTAGTGCACTATATAGGGAATAGGGCTCTGGTCAACAGTAGTGCACTAACGTGGGCTCTGGTCTAATGTAGTGCACTATATAGGGAATAGGGCTCTGGTCTAATGTAGTGCACTATATTTGGAATAGGGCTCTGGTCTAAAGTAATGCACTATATAGGGAATAGGGCTCTGGTCTAATGTAGTGCACTATATAGGGAATAGGGCTCTGGTCTAATGTAGTGCACTATATTTGGAATAGGGCTCTGGTCTAAAGTAATGCACTATATAGGGCTCTGGTCTAAAGTAGTGCACTATATAGGGAATAGGGCTCTGGTCTAATGTAGTGCACTATATAGGGAATAGGGCTCTGGTCTATAGTAGTGCACTATATAGGGAATAGGGCTCTGGTCTATAGTAGTACACTATATAGGGAATAGGGCTCTGGTCTATAGTAGTGCACTATATAGGGAATAGGGTCTATAGTAGTGTACTACATAGTGATTAGGGTCTATAGTAGTTTACTACATAGTGAATAGGGTCTGTAGTAGGTTTTCACAAGCATTTCGCTACACTCGCATTAACATCTGCTAACCATGTGTATGTGACAAATAAAATTTGATTTGATTTGATTTAGTAGTGTACTAAATAGTGAATAGGGTCTATAGTAGTGCACTATATAGGGAATAGGGTCTATAGTAGTGCACTACATAGGGAATAGGGCTCTGGTCTATAGTAGTGTACTATATAGGGAATAGGGTCTATAGTAGTGTACTATATAGGGAATAGGGTCTATAGTAGTGTACTATGTAGGGAATAGGGCTCTGGTCTATAGTAGTGTACTATATAGGGAATAGGGTCTATAGTAGTGCACTACATAGGGAATAGGGCTCTGGTCTATAGTAGTGTACTATATAGGGAATAGGGTCTATAGTAGTGTACTATGTAGGGAATAGGGTCTATAGTAGTGTACTATGTAGGGAATAGGGTCTATAGTAGTGTACTATATAGGGAATAGGGTCTATAGTAGTGTACTATATAGGGAATATGGTCTATAGTAGTGTACTATGTAGGGAATAGGGTCTATAGTAGTGCACTACATAGGGAATAGGGTCTATAGTAGTGCACTACATAGGGAATAGGGTCTATAGTAGTGTACTACATAGGGAATAGGGTCTATAGTAGTGCACTACATAGGGAATAGGGTCTATAGTAGTGCACTATATAGGGAATAGGGTCTATAGTAGTGTACTACACATGGAATAGGGTCTATAGTAGTGCACTATATAGGGAATAGGGTCTATAGTAGTGCACTATATAGGGAATAGGGTCTATAGTAGTGCACTATATAGGGAATAGGGTCTATAGTGGTGCACTATATAGGGAATAGGGTCTATAGTAGTGCACTATATAAGGAATAGGGTCTATAGTAGTGCACTACATAGGGAATAGGGCTCTGGTCTATAGTAGTGTACTATATAGGGAATAGGGTCTATAGTAGTGTACTACATAGGGAATAGGGTCTATAGTAGTGCACTATATAGGGAATAGGGTATATAGTAGTGTACTATATAGGGAATAGGGTCTATAGTAGTGTACTATATAGGGAATAAGGTCTATAGTAGTGTACTATGTAGGGAATATGGCTCTGGTCTATAGTAGTGTACTATATAGGGAATAGGGTCTATAGTAGTGCACTATATAGGGAATAGGGCTCTGGTCTATAGTAGTGCACTATATAGGGAATAGGGCTCTGGTCTATAGTAGTGCACTATATAGGGAATAGGGTTCTGGTCTATAGTAGTGCACTATATAGGGAATAGGGCTCTGGTCTATAGTAGTGTACTACATAGGGAATAGGGTCTATAGTAGTGCACTACATAGGGAATAGGGTCTATAGTAGTGCACTATATAAGGAATAGGGTCTATAGTAGTGCACTACATAGGGAATAGGGCTCTGGTCTATAGTAGTGTACTACATAGGGAATAGGGTCTATAGTAGTGCACTACATAGGGAATAGGGTCTATAGTAGTGCACTATATAGGGAATAGGGTCTATAGTAGTGTACTACACATGGAATAGGGTCTATAGTAGTGCACTATATAGGGAATAGGGTCTATAGTAGTGTATTATATAGGGAATAGGGTCTATAGTAGTGCACTATATAGGGAATAGGGTCTATAGTAGTGCACTATATAGGGAATAGGGTCTATAGTAGTGCACTATATAGGGAATAGGGTCTATAGTGGTGCACTATATAGGGAATAGGGTCTATAGTAGTGCACTATATAAGGAATAGGGTCTATAGTAGTGCACTACATAGGGAATAGGGCTCTGGTCTATAGTAGTGTACTATATAGGGAATAGGGTCTATAGTAGTGTACTACATAGGGAATAGGGTCTATAGTAGTGCACTATATAGGGAATAGGGTATATAGTAGTGTACTATATAGGGAATAGGGTCTATAGTAGTGTACTATATAGGGAATAAGGTCTATAGTAGTGTACTATGTAGGGAATATGGCTCTGGTCTATAGTAGTGTACTATATAGGGAATAGGGTCTATAGTAGTGCACTATATAGGGAATAGGGCTCTGGTCTATAGTAGTGCACTATATAGGGAATAGGGCTCTGGTCTATAGTAGTGCACTATATAGGGAATAGGGTTCTGGTCTATAGTAGTGCACTATATAGGGAATAGGGTGCCATAGGGCTTTGGTCTATAGTAGTGCACTATATAGGGAATAGGGTTCTGGTCTATAGTAGTGCACTATATAGGGAATAGGGCTCTGGTATATAGTAGTGCACTATATAGGGAATAGGGCTCTGGTCTATAGTAGTGTACTACATAGGGAATAGGGTCTATAGTAGTGCACTATATAGGGAATAGGGTCTATAGTAGTGTATTACATAGGGAATAGGGCTCTGGTCTATAGTAGTGTACTATATAGGGAATAGGGTCTATAGTAGTGTACTATATAGGGAATAGGGTCTATAGTAGTGCACTATATAGGGAATAGGGTCTATAGTAGTGCACTACATAGGGAATAGGGTCTATAGTAGTGTACTATATAGGGAATAGGGTCTATAGTAGTGTACTACATAGGGAATAGGGTCTATAGTAGTGCACTACATAGGGAATAGGGTATAATTTCAGCTGCTTCATACTTGCATAACACTAGAACCGAAACGCAGGTGACTTTTGATGCTGAGCACTTACTGTGTGTGTGTGTGTGTGTGTGTGCGTGTGCCCGTGTAGGTACACTACCCTGTCTTATCGAGCTCCAGAGATGATTAACGTGTATGCAGGGAAGGCCATTACCACCAAGGCTGATATATGGGTAAGTGGTTGTGGTGTTTGTACGGAACCCTTAGGGGTGTGTGTGTACATACGCGGAGGTGTGTGTGGACTCTAGCCAGTCAGTAACAGAAGAGCTTGAGTTGTGTGTGTGTGTGTCGTGAATGTACCCAGCATGGCCAAAACTGTGGACACCCCTTCAAATTCTCGGATTCTAATATATCAGCCACACCAGTTGCTGACAGGTGTATAAAATACAGCACACCACCATGCAATCTCCATAGACAAACAACATTGACAAGTAGAATGTCTTTACTGAAGAGCTCAGTGACTTTTCAACGTGGCGTTCCTAACTGCCTCTGGAAGTGACATCAGCGCAGGAACTGTTCGTCGGGAGCTTCAGGAAATGGGTTTCCGTGGCCGAGCAGCCGCACACAAAACTAAGATCACCATGTGCAATGCCAATCGTCGTCTGGAGTGGTGTAAAAGCTCGCCGCCATTGGACTCTGGAGCAGTGGAAACGCTTTCTCTGGAGTGATGAATCACGCTTCACCACCTGGCAAGTCCGATGGACGAATCTGGGTTTGGGGTGGGGGGGGGGGGGATTATAGGTGTGGAAAAACTGAATGGAGAAATACACTGTCTTCATTTGTCTGACAGAGGTAACAGCAGTCCATGTTATATAACATAACTTGTATTGTAATATGGTTTAATATCATATATCATGTTGTACAAGCTGTGTTTCTTCTGTTTCAGGCGCTTGGTTGGTTGTTGTACAAGCTGTGTTTCTGTGTTTCAGGCTCTTGGTTGCTTGTTGTACAAGCTGTGTTTCTTCTGTTTCAGGCGCTTGGTTGGTTGTTGTACAAGCTGTGTTTCAGGCTCTTGGTTGCTTGTTGTACAAGCTGTGTTTCTTGTGTTTCAGGCTCTTGGTTGCTTGTTGTACAAGCTGTGTTTCTTCTGTTTCTGGCGCTTGGTTGGTTGTTGTACAAGCTGTGTTTCTGTGTTTCAGGCTCTTGGTTGCTTGTTGTACAAGCTGTGTTTCTGTGTTTCAGGCTCTTGGTTGCTTGTTGTACAAGCTGTGTTTCTTCTGTTTCTGGCGCTTGGTTGGTTGTTGTACAAGCTGTGTTTCTGTGTTTCAGGCTCTTGGTTGCTTGTTGTACAAGCTGTGTTTCTTCTCGCTCCCGTTCGGGGAGAGTCAAGTCGCCATATGTGATGGAACCTTTGTCGTTCCCGACAATTCCAAATTCTCCTTCAAGCTGCACTGCTTAATCCGTAAGTCCATCTGCCTTGTTCCTCAGTAACACACCAACCACAAAGCTGTCAATACATATAACAATTAAACCACATTGAACATTGTCATGTGAATATTTCTGATGCGTAAACATTTAACAGGCCAGTTAATTTGCCCAATCAAACTACCATTCATTGTTTACACACCCACTGTAGGCCTTTAATATAAATATTATCCAATAGCGCCTCCTTGTGGTCAAACGTGAGATGGACATTTCATGCATTGTACCAGGGTGAAAAATGTATTATAGAGAGGTAATACTAGTATTTTCATACACATTTCAATTCACTTATTTATATTTTAAACCTGTGTAAAGTGTACATGCCTTCTCTTAAGGAAAGTGGGGATTCTCTGATATGTCTGCGATACTATTAAGTAATGTGTGTTAAACTATAGGATATATTAATATATCTCCAGGATATATTAAACTATACGTCCCCTCTTCTCCAGCATATATTAAACTATACCACCCCTCTTCTCCAGGATATAGTAAACTATATGTCCCCTCTTCTCCAGGATATAGTAAACTATACGTCCCCTCTTCTCCAGGATATATTAAACTATACGTCCCCTCTTCTCCAGGATATAGTAAACTATACGTCCCCTCTTCTCCAGGATATAGTAAACTATATGTCCCCTCTTCTCCAGGATATAGTAAACTATACGTCCCCTCTTCTCCAGGATATAGTAAACTATATGTCCCCTCTTCTCCAGGATATATTAAACTATACGTCCCCTCTTCTCCAGGATATAGTAAACTATATGTCCCCTCTTCTCCAGGATATAGTAAACTATATGTCCCCTCTTCTCCAGGATATAGTAAACTATATGTCCCCTCTACTCCAGGATATATTAAACTATATGTCCCCTCTACTCCAGGATATAGTAAACTATATGTCCCCTCTTCTCCAGGATATAGTAAACTATATGTCCCCTCTTCTCCAGGATATATTAAACTATATGTCCCCTCTTCTCCAGGATATATTAAACTATACGTCCCCTCTTCTCCAGGATATATTAAACTATACGTCCCCTCTTCTCCAGGATATAGTAAACTATATGTCCCCTCTTCTCCAGGATATATTAAACTATACGTCCCCTCTTCTCCAGGATATAGTAAACTATACCAACCCTCTTCTCCAGGATATAGTAAACTATACGTCCCCTCTTCTCCAGGATATATTAAACTATACGTCCCCTCTTCTCCAGGATATATTAAACTATATGTCCCCTCTTCTCCAGGATATATTAAACTATACGTCCCCTCTTCTCCAGGATATATTAAACTATACGTCCCCTCTTCTCCAGGATATAGTAAACTATACGTCCCCTCTTCTCCAGGATATAGTAAACTATATGTCCCCTCTTCTCCAGGATATATTAAACTATACCAACCCTCTTCTCCAGGATATAGTAAACTATACGTCCCCTCTTCTCCAGGATATAGTAAACTATATGTCCCCTCTACTCCAGGATATATTAAACTATATGTCCCCTCTTCTCCAGGATATAGTAAACTATATGTCCCCTCTACTCCAGGATATATTAAACTATATGTCCCCTCTTCTCCAGGATATATTAAACTATACGTCCCCTCTTCTCCAGGATATATTAAACTATACCAACCCTCTTCTCCAGGATATAGTAAACTATACGTCCCCTCTTCTCCAGGATATAGTAAACTATACGTCCCCTCTTCTCCAGGATATATTAAACTATACGTCCCCTCTTCTCCAGGATATATTAAACTATATGTCCCCTCTTCTCCAGGATATATTAAACTATATGTCCCCTCTTCTCCAGGATATATTAAACTATACGTCCCCTCTTCTCCAGGATATATTAAACTATACGTCCCCTCTTCTCCAGGATATATTAAACTATACGTCCCCTCTTCTCCAGGATATATTAAACTATATGTCCCCTCTTCTCCAGGATATAGTAAACTATACGTCCCCTTTTCTCCAGGATATATTAAACTATACCACCCCTCTTCTCCAGGATATAGTAAACTATACCAACCCTCTTCTCCAGGATATATTAAACTATACCACCCCTCTTCTCCATGATATATTAAACTATACGTCCCCTCTTCTCCAGGATATATTAAACTATACGTCCCCTCTTCTCCAGGATATATTAAACTATACGTCCCCTCTTCTCCAGGATATAGTAAACTATACGTCCCCTCTTCTCCAGGATATATTAAACTATACCACCCCTCTTCTCCAGGATATAGTAAACTATACGTCCCCTCTTCTCCAGGATATATTAAACTATACCACCCCTCTTCTCCAGGATATAGTAAACTATACCAACCCTCTTCTCCAGGATATATTAAACTATACCACCCCTCTTCTCCAGGATATAGTAAACTATACGTCCCCTCTTCTCCAGGATATAGTAAACTATTCGTCCCCTCTTCTCCAGGATATAGTAAACTATACGTCCCCTCTTCTCCAGGATATAGTAAACTATACCACCCCTCTTCTCCAGGATATAGTAAACTATATGTCCCCTCTACTCCAGGATATATTAAACTATATGTCCCCTCTTCTCCAGGATATAGTAAACTATACGTCCCCTCTTCTCCAGGATATAGTAAACTATATGTCCCCTCTTCTCCAGGATATATTAAACTATACGTCCCCTCTTCTCCAGGATATAGTAAACTATATTTCCCCTCTTCTCCAGGATATATTAAACTATATGTCCCCTCTACTCCCATGTCTCCTCCAGGATACATTAAACTATATGTCCCCTCTTCTCCAGGATATAGTAAACTATATGTCCCCTCTACTCCAGGATATATTAAACTATACGTCCCCTCTTCTCCAGGATATAGTAAACTATATGTCCCCTCTTCTCCAGGATATAGTAAACTATATGTCCCCTCTTCTCCAGGATATAGTAAACTATATGTCCCCTCTTCTCCAGGATATATTAAACTATATGTCCCCTCTACTCCAGGATATATTAAACTATATGTCCCCTCTACTCCAGGATACATTAAACTATGTCCTCTCTACTCCCATGTCTCCTCCTTCAGGATACATTAAACTATACGTCCTCTCTACTCCAGGATACATTAAACTATATTTCCCCTCTTCTCCAGGATATAGTAAACTATATTTCCCCTCTTCTCCAGGATATATTAAACTATATGTCCCCTCTACTCCCATGTCTCCTCCAGGATATATTAAACTATATGTCCCCTCTACTCCAGGATGCATTAAACTATATGTCCCCTCTACTCCCATGTCTCCTCCAGGATATATTAAACTATATGTCCCCTCTACTCCAGGATACATTAAACTATATGTCCCCTCTACTCCCATGTCTCCTCCAGGATACATTAAACTATATGTCCCCTCTACTCCAGGATACATTAAACTATATGTCCCCTCTACTCCAGGATACATTAAACTATATGTCCTCTCTCCCATGTCTCCTCCAGGATATATGCTTGAGCCTGACCATGAGAAGAGACCAGACATCTATCAAGTCTCCTACTTTGCCTTCAAGTTAGCTGGAAAGGAGTGTCCAGTGCCAAATCTCTTTGTAAGTTGCTGTTCATTGATTGTGACAGATGTGTTTTGTATTATAAGTGAAATGAAGACCCGTGTCTGGAGAAGTTGGGTGTCTATATACCCAGCAACAGTGACGGTTGTATTGGGCCCCTCTGCAGAGCTCCCCTCTCCCCACGTCACTCCCTGAGCCACTCACAGCCAGCGAGGTTGCTGCTAGGAAGAGCATGACGAAAGCCAGGTACAGCCACATTGCGTTTACTTGATAGCCACCTACACAAATAGCTAGCTAGAACAAAGTGTTAATAAGAAATGAATTTAAAAAGATTAAAAGCAATACAAATAAGTTCTCCCTTCACTGTGCTGTGGATATTTGTGAAAGAATACGAGTCGGGTCTCTTTTTTTTTGTAAAATACGTTTTTTTATCTGCCAATGAGAATGTATAAATAAACGTTAATAATGAAGTTTTTCCACTGTTCTGGTTGTTCCCCTACTACTCCAGAATCACAGAGTCCGCGGGCCCGACGGCAACTTCCATCGCTCCGAGACAGAGACCCAAGGCTGCCAACAGTAATGTGATACCCATCCCTGTAGCCAACACAGCTGTCACCCCTATAGCCGTGCCCGCCGCCGCCACGCCCGCCGCCGCCACGCCCACCGCCGCCACGCCCATCGCCGCCACGCCCATCACCCCTACAGCTGTGCCTTCTGTAGCCGTCAGCAATGGGCAGAAAGGTGAGAAAGCAAAAATACTGTGTTTGTTTATCCGCCAACGTGCCCCTGAGTGAGACTCTGAACCCCCTGAGTGAGACTCTGAACCCCCTGAGTGAGACTCTGAACCCCCTGAGTGAGACTCTGAACCCCCTGAGTGAGACTCTGAACCCCCTGAGTGAGACTCTGAACCCCCTGAGCGAGACTCTGAACCCCCTGAGCGAGACTCTGAACCTCCTGAGCGGCTATCCCCCAAGGGGCACTGCTCCGTGGCGGACCCTGTGCATCTCAACGGGTTTATCTGAGAGGGTTTGTATAGGCAGAAGACACATTCTCACTAAATAGACAACGAACGATCTCCTCTTGTATCACAGCTCCAACACCTGGTAACAGCCAGCCGGTTGCTCCACAGCCCCAGACAGCCAACAGGGTCCTCCAACAGCTGCAGCCTGGAGACCTGCGTCTGCAACAACATCTCCATCCTGTCCATCCACAGCAGCTCCAATACCTTCAGGTACTGCTGAGAAACCCTCACGCTGTCTGACACCAGGGGTTATATTAAGGTTCTACTGAGAAACCCTCACGCTGTCTGACACCAGGGTTATATTAAGGTTCTACTGATAAACCCTCACGCTGTCTGACACCAGGGTTATATTAAGGTTCTACTGAGAAACCCTCACGCTGTCTGACACCAGGGGTTATATTAAGGTTCTACTGATAAACCCTCACGCTGTCTGACACCAGGGGTTATATTAAGGTTCTACTGATAAACCCTCACGCTGTCTGACACCAGGGGTTATATTAAGGTACTGCTGATAAACCCTCACGCTGTCTGACACCAGGGTTATATTAAGGTTCTACTGATAAACCCTCACGATGTCTGACACCAGGGGTTATATTAAGGTACTGCTGATAAACCCTCACGCTGTCTGACACCAGGGTTATATTAAGGTTCTACTGATAAACCCTCACGCTGTCTGACACCAGGGTTATATTAAGGTTCTACTGATAAACCCTCACGCTGTCTGACACCAGGGGTTATATTAAGGTACTGCTGAGAAACCCTCACGCTGTCTGACACCAGGGGTTATATTAAGGTTCTACTGATAAACCCTCACGCTGTCTGACACCAGGGTTATATTAAGGTTCTACTGAGAAACCCTAACGCTGTCTGACACCAGGGTTATATTAAGGTTCTACTGATAAACCCTCACGCTGTCTGACACCAGGGTTATATTAAGGTTCTACTGATAAACCCTCCCGCTGTCTGACACCAGGGGTTATATTAAGGTACTGCTGATAAACCCTCACGCTGTCTGACACCAGGGGTTATATTAAGGTTCTACTGATAAACCCTCACGCTGTCTGACACCAGGGTTATATTAAGGTTTTACTGATAAACCCTCACGCTGTCTGACACCAGGGGTTATATTAAGGTACTGCTGAGAAACCCTCACGCTGTCTGACACCAGGGGTTATATTAAGGTTCTACTGATAAACCCTCACGCTGTCTGACACCAGGGGTTATATTAAGGTTCTACTGAGAAACCCTCACGCTGTCTGACACCAGGGGTTATATTAAGGTTCTACTGATAAACCCTCACGCTGTCTGACACCAGGGGGTATATTAAGGTTCTACTGAGAAACCCTCACGCTGTCTGACACCAGGGTTATATTAAGCGAGGCACACTTTAGCAAAACCAAAATCAGTGTTGTCAACTCAGCAAAAAATAAACATCCTCTCACTGTCAACTGTGTTTATTTTCAGCAATCTTAACATGTGTAAATATTTGTATGAACAACAAGATTCAACAACTGAGACATAAACTGAACAAGTTCCACAGACATGTGACTAACAGAAATGGAATAATGTGTCCCTGAACAAAGGGAGGGTCAAAATCAAAAGTAACAGTCAGTATCTGGTGTGGCCACCAGCTGCATTAAGTACTACAGTGCATCTCCTCCTAATGGACTGCACCAGATTTGCCAGTTCTTGCTGTGAGATGTTACCCCACTCTTCCACCAAGGCACCTGCAAGTTCCCAGACATTTCTGGGGGGAATGGCCCTAGCCCTCACCCTCCAATCCAACAGGTCCCAGACATGCTCAATGGGATTGAGATCTGGGCTCTTCGCTGGCCATGGCAGAACACTGACATTCCTGTCTTGCAGGAAATCACGCACAGAACGAGCAGTATGGCTGGTGGCATTGTCATGCTGGAGTGTATCTCAGGATGAGCCTGCAGGAAGGGTACCACATGAGGGAGGAGGATGTCTCCCCTGTAACGCACAGCGTTGAGATTACCTGCAATGACAACAAGCTCAGTCCGATGATGCTGTGACACACCGACCCAGACCATGACTGAGCACTGACGGAGGGATTGTGCGTTCCTGGTGTAACCAGGGCAGTTGTTGGTGCCATCCTGTACCTGTCCCACAGGTGTGGTGTTCGGATGTACCGATCCTGTGCAGGTGTTGTTACACGTGGTCTGCCACTGCGAGGACGATAAGCTGTCCGTCATGTCTCACTGTAGCACTGTCTTAGGTGTCTTACAGTATGGACATTGCAATTTATTGCCCTGGCCACATCTCGCAGTCCTCATGCCTCCTTGCAGCATGCCTAAGGCACGTCCACACAGATGAGCAGGGACCCTGGGCATCTTTCTTTTGGTGTTTTTCAGAGTCAGTAGAAAGGCCTCTTTAGTGTCCTAGGTTTTCATAACTGTGACCTTTAATTGCCTACTGTCTGTGAGCTGTTAGTGTCTAAACGACCGTTCCACAGGTGCATGTTCATTAATTGTTTATGGTTCATTGAACAATCATGGGAAACAAATATCAATCTAAGATGGTCTGTAAATAATCGATATCAATCTAAGATGGTCTGTAAATAATCTATATCAATCTAAGATGGTCTGTAAATAATCGATAGCAATCTAAGATGGTCTGTAAATAATCGATATCAATCTAAGATGGTCTGTAAATAATCGATATCAATCTAAGATGGTCTGTAAATAATCTATATCAATCTAAGATGGTCTGTAAATAATCGATAGCAATCTAAGATGGTCTGTAAATAATCGATAGCAATCTAAGATGGTCTGTAAATAATCGATATCAATCTAAGATGGTCTGTAAATAATCGATATCAATCCCTAACCAGAAACCGTGGATTGATGGCAGCATTCGTGTGTAACTGAAAGCGCGAACCACTGCTTTTAATCAGGGCAAGGTGTCTGGTAACATGACCGAATACAAACAGTGCAGCTATTCTCTCCGCAAGGCTATCAAACAAGCTAAGCGTCAGTACAGAGACAAAGTAGAATCTCAATTCAACGGCTCAGACACAAGAGGCATGTGGCAGGGTCTACAGTCAATCACGGACTACAGGAAAAAATCCAGCCCAGTCACGGACCAGGATGTCCTGCTCCCAGGCAGACTAAATAACTTTTTTGCCCGCTTTGAGGACAATACAGTGCCACTGACACGGCCTGCAACGAAAACTTGCGGTCTCTCCTTCACTGCAGCCGAGGTGAGTAAGACATTTAAACGTGTTAACCCTCGCAAGGCTGCAGGCCCAGACGGCATCCCCAGCCGCGCCCTCAGAGCATGCGCAGACCAGCTGGCCGGTGTGTTTACGGACATATTCAATCAATCCCTATACCAGTCTGCTGTTCCCACATGCTTCAAGAGGGCCACCATTGTTCCTGTTCCCAAGAAAGCTAAGGTAACTGAGCTAAACGACTACCGCCCCGTAGCACTCACTTCCGTCATCATGAAGTGCTTTGAGAGACTAGTCAAGGACCATATCACCTCCACCCTACCTGACACCCTAGACCCACTCCAATTTGCTTACCGCCCAAATAGGTCCACAGACGATGCAATCTCAACCACACTGCACACTGCCCTAACCCATCTGGACAAGAGGAATACCTATGTGAGAATGCTGTTCATTGACTACAGCTCGGCATTCAACACCATAGTACCCTCCAAGCTCGTCATCAAGCTCGAGACCCTGGGTCTCGACCCCGCCCTGTGCAACTGGGTACTGGACTTCCTGACGGGCCGCCCCCAGGTGGTGAGGGTAGGCAACAACATCTCCTCCCCGCTGATCCTCAACACTGGGGCCCCACAAGGGTGCGTTCTGAGCCCTCTCCTGTACTCCCTGTTCACCCACGACTGCGTGGCCACGCACGCCTCCAACTCAATCATCAAGTTTGCGGACGACACAACAGTGGTAGGCTTGATTACCAACAACGACGAGACGGCCTACAGGGAGGAGGTGAGGGCCCTCGGAGTGTGGTGTCAGGAAAATAACCTCACACTCAACGTCAACAAAACTAAGGAGATGATTGTGGACTTCAGGAAACAGCAGAGGGAACACCCCCCTATCCACATCGATGGAACAGTAGTGGAGAGGGTAGCAAGTTTTAAGTTCCTCGGCATACACATCACAGACAAACTGAATTGGTCCACTCACACAGACAGCATTGTGAAGAAGGCGCAGCAGCGCCTCTTCAACCTCAGGAGGCTGAAGAAATTCGGCTTGTCACCAAAAGCACTCACAAACTTCTACAGATGCACAATCGAGAGCATCCTGGCGGGCTGTATCACCGCCTGGTACGGCAACTGCTCCGCCCTCAACCGTAAGGCTCTCCAGAGGGTAGTGAGGTCTGCACAACGCATCACCGGGGGCAAACTACCTGCCCTCCAGGACACCTACACCACCCGATGTCACAGGAAGGCCATAAAGATCATCAAGGACATCAACCACCCGAGCCACTGCCTGTTCACCCCGCTATCATCCAGAAGGCGAGGTCAGTACAGGTGCATCAAAGCTGGGACCGAGAGACTGAAAAACAGCTTCTATCTCAAGGCTATCAGACTGTTAAACAGCCACCACTAACATTGAGTGGCTGCTGCCAACACACTGACACTGACTCAACTCCAGCCACTTTAATAATGGGAATTGATGGGAAATGATGTAAATATATCACTAGCCACTTTAAACAATGCTACCTTATATAATGTTACTTACCCTACATTATTCATCTCATATGCATACGTATATACTGTACTCTATATCATCGACTGTATCCTTATGTAATACATGTATCACTAGCCACTTTAAACTATGCCACTTTGTTTACATACTCATCTCATTTGTACATACTGTACTCGATACCATCTACTGTATCTTGCCTATGCTGCTCTGTACCATCACTCATTCATATATCCTTATGTACATATTCTTTATCCCCTTACACTGTGTACAAGACAGTAGTTTTGGAATTGTTAGTTAGATTACTTGTTATTACTGCATTGTCGGAACTAGAAGCACAAGCATTTCGCTACACTCGCATTAACATCTGCTAACCATGTGTATGTGACAAATAAAATTTGATTTGATTTGAGATGGTCTGTAAATAATCGATAGCAATCTGAGATGGTCTGTAAATAATCGATAGCAATCTGAGATGGTCTGTAAATAATCGATAGCAATCTGAGATGGTCTGTAAATAATCGATAGCAATCTGAGATGGTCTGTAAATAATCGATAGCAATCTGAGATGGTCTGCCTCTGTCCTCTCAGTACCAGCAGGCCCTTCAGCAGCAGATGATGATACAGCCCATGTATCAGCAACAACAGGCACAGGCCCAGGCACAGGCCCACTACGTAGCAATGGTAAGTCACACACACACACACACACACACACACAAGCCCACTACGCAGCCATGGTAGGTAAGAGACACACAGCTGATTTTAAATTGCATGAATGGTGAAGTCTATGTGCTTGGTGTACATATCCCGGAAAAGTTGAGTGATCTTGAAACCTTGGAGAGGGAAACACGTGTTAATTTAATTCTCTGATTAATTCTCTAGTGACATCACAGTTAACATATGTATTCCTGCTTCTACCGACTCCAGGAAAATATTTTCTCAAATCATGCGGGGGGAAAAAATTATTTCACCTTATTTGGAATGGCTAACCAGATAAAGTTAAACAAGCATATTTATATAACATACATCAGTTTGGACAGTTAAAACAATTACATATTAAGCCATGAATTAAACCTCTCTTAAAGCCCTTCCATTGGACTGAAATTTGATCTAAATCCAAACAGGTTTTCTATCAAGCTGCTAAGAGCTTAGGCCCAGCCTATGTTTAAAAATGGGCTCTTTGCCTTTTTTCAAATTAAAACCTTGGTGGTACGTTTTCGCGACTAAAGACGCCCTTCTAGCTAGCTGACCACCAATTTTCATTGCAATTTGTAATTTAAATGAGGTTTTTGGTGAGTTTTCATTAAGGTGATAGATCTATTTTTGTATATTGTAATATAAATGAGTGAATAATTTAGATGTTAGTATTACACTTATCTACTTTTTCAAAACCATAAGATTTAATCTGTAAAACAAAAATAATGAAACATTATTTGGTTACAACACTGAAAATTATGTTGGTAGAAGAAAAAACATTTTCAAGACTCTTCCGGAAGTCGCAATGAAAAGTTGACAAGCAAATCCTGTTGTTCTTACTGGAAGAAGAGACAACTATCTAGGAAACACTTCGGATCCGAGGTTGGTGTCTCTTTTTTTGAACAAAATTAAACGGATATATATCTTGTAATTGAACAAAATAGTAAGGTGGACAATAACTGCCGATTAGTACAGGACATATTTAATTTTTTTGCTAAACAGCTTATGCAAAATCTGATGGTAGTAGTATTTCCACTGAAATGTGAAACATGCTAATTGCTAACCTGTTAGCCAACATTTTTACGACACCATCAATCACAAAACATTGATGGCTTGTTCACAAGAGAACACTGTTAAAGGTAATAATACATTTCTTAAATGCTGTTGAATATGCCGATTTAATACGGGGTGCTACGATACATATTACTATTTAACTAAAGGTAACGGAGTGAGTGGAATATCTGTAAGGAGAAGCATTGCTGGAGGGGATAGCAGGGGTAGCAGGGGTAGGAGAGGGGGGGTGGTTAGTAGAGGGGGGGTGGTTAGTAGAGGGGGGGTGGTTAGTAGAGGGGGGGTGGGGTTAGTAGGGGGGGGTGGGGTTAGTAGAGGGGGGGGGGTTAGTAGAGGGGGGGGGGGGGGGTTAGTAGAGGGGGGGGTGGGGTTAGTAGAGGGGGGGGGGTGGGGTTAGTAGAGGGGGTTGGGTTAGTAGAGGGGGAGGGGTTAGAAGGGGGCAGTAGAGTGGGGGGAGGGGTTAGTAGAGGGGGAGGGGTTAGAAGGGGGCAGTAGAGTGGGGGGGGAGCAGTAGAGTGGGGGGGGAGCAGTAGAGTTGGGGGGGGGGTAGCAGTAGAGTTGGGGGGGGGGGGTAGCAGTAGAGTTGGGGGGGGGGAATAGCAGTAGAGTTGGGAGGGGAATAGCAGTAGAGTTGGGGGGGGGGGGGAATAGCAGTAGAGTTGGGGGGGGGGGAATAGCAGTAGAGTTGGGGGGGGGGGAATAGCAGTAGAGTTGGGGGGGGGGGGAATAGCAGTAGAGTTGGGGGGGGGGGAATAGCAGTAGAGTTGGGGGGGGGGATAGCAGTAGAGTTGGGGGGGGGATAGCAGTAGAGTTGGGGGGGGGATAGCAGTAGAGTTGGGGGGGGGGGATAGCAGTAGAGTTGGGGGGGGGGGAATAGCAGTAGAGTTGGGGGGGGGAATAGAAGTAGAGTTGGGGGGGGGGGGAATAGCAGTAGAGTTGGGGGGGGGGGAATAGCAGTAGAGTTGGGGGGGGGGGAATAGCAGTAGAGTTGGGGGGGGGAATAGCAGTAGAGTTGGGGGGGGGAATAGCAGTAGAGTTGGGGGGGGGAATAGCAGTAGAGTGGGGGGGACGGACGAGCAGTAGAGTTGGGGGGACGGACGAGCAGTAGGGGGGGGGGAGGACTAGCAGTAGAGTGGGGGGGAGGAATAGCAGTAGAGTGGGGGGGACGGACGAGCAGTAGAGTGGGGGGGAGGAATAGCAGTAGAGTGGGGGGGAGGAATAGCAGTAGAGTGGGTGGGGGGGTGAATAGCAGTAGAGTGGGTGGGGGGGTGAATAGCAGTAGAGTGGGTGGGGGGGTGAATAGCAGTAGAGTGAGTGGGGGGGGTGAATAGCAGTAGAGTGAGTGGGGGGGTGAATAGCAGTAGAGTTGGGTGGGGGGGTGAATAGCAGGAGAGTTGGGGGGGGGTGAATAGCAGTAGAGTGGGGGGGGGGTGAATAGCAGTAGAGTGGGGGGGGGGGGGGGGGGGGTGAATAGCAGTAGAGTGGGGGGGGGGGGGGGGGGGGGTGAATAGCAGTAGAGTGGGGGGGGGGGGGGGTGAATAGCAGTAGAGTGGGGGGGGGGGGGGGGTGAATAGCAGTAGAGTGGGGGGGGGGGGGTGAATAGCAGTAGAGTGGGGGGGGGGTGAATAGCAGTAGAGTGGGGGGGGGGGTGAATAGCAGTAGAGTGGGGGGGGGGGGTGAATAGCAGTAGAGTGGGGGGGGGGGGTGAAAAGCAGTAGAGTGGGGGGGGGGGTTGAATAGCAGTAGAGTGGGGGGGGAGCAGTAGTGGGGGGGAGCAGTAAAGTGGGGGGGGAATAGCAGTAGAGTGGGGGGGGGGAATAGCAGTAGTGGGGGGAGTGAATAGCAGTAGTGGGGGGAAAGGAATAGCAGTGGGGTGGGGGGTGAATAGCAGTAGTGGGGGGGGAGTGAATAGCAGTAGTGGGGGGGGGAGTAAATAGCAGTAGTGGGGGGGGGGAGTGAATAGCAGTAGAGGGGGGGGGGAGTGAATAGCAGTAGAGGGGGGGGGGAGTGAATAGCAGTAGAGTGGGGGGGGGTGAATAGCATTAGAGTGGGGGGGATTAGCATTAGAGTGGGGGGGGAATAGCATTAGAGTGGGGGGGAAATAGCAGTAGAGTGGGGGGGATAGTTGAGGGAGGGAGGGGGTAGAGTAGAGGGGAGAAAAAAAAACATGACTCAGCCATGTCACATCAACAACAACAGGCCCACTACTCAGCCATGTCACATCAACAACAACAGGCCCACTACTCAGCCATGTCACAACATCAACAACAGGCCCACTACTCAGCCATGTCACAACATCAACAACAGGCCCACTACTCAGCCATGTCACATCAACAACAACAGGCCCACTACTCAGCCATGTCACATCAACAACAACAGGCCCACTACTCAGCCATGTCACATCAACAACAACAGGCCCACTACTCAGCCATGTCACATCAACAACAGGCCCACTACTCAGCCATGTCACATCAACAACAACAGGCCCACTACTCAGCCATGTCACAACATCAACAACAGGCCCACTACTCAGCCATGTCACATCAACAACAACAGGCCCACTACTCAGCCATGTCACAACATCAACAACAACAGGCCCACTACTCAGCCATGTCACATCAACAACAACAGGCCCACGACTCAGCCATGTCACATCAACAACAACAACAGGCCCACGACTCAGCCATGTCACATCAACAACAGGCCCACGACTCAGCCATGTCACATCAACAACAGGCCCACGACTCAGCCATGTCACATCAACAACAGGCCCACTACTCAGCCATGTCACATCAACAAAAGGCCCACTACTCAGCCATGTCACAACATCAACAACAGGCCCACTACTCAGCCATGTCACATCAACAACAACAGGCCCACTACTCAGCCATGTCACATCAACAACAACAGGCCCACTACTCAGCCATGACACATCAACAACAACAGGCCCACTACTCAGCCATGTAACAACATCAACAACAGGCCCACTACTCAGCCACTACTCAGCCATGTAACAACATCAACAACAGGCCCACTACTCAGCCATGTAACAACATCCACAACAGGCCCACTACTCAGCCATGTAACAACATCAACAACAGGCCCACTACTCAGCCACTACTCAGCCATGTAACAACATCAACAACAGGCCCACTACTCAGCCATGTCACATCAACAACAACAGGCCCACTACTCAGCCATGTCACATCAACAACAACAGGCCCACTACTCAGCCATGTCACATCAACAACAACAGGCCCACTACTCAGCCATGTCACATCAACAACAGGCCCACTACTCAGCCATGTCACATCAACAACAACAGGCCCACTACTCAGCCATGTCACAACATCAACAACAGGCCCACTACTCAGCCATGTCACATCAACAACAACAGGCCCACTACTCAGCCATGTCACAACATCAACAACAACAGGCCCACTACTCAGCCATGTCACATCAACAACAACAGGCCCACGACTCAGCCATGTCACATCAACAACAACAACAGGCCCACGACTCAGCCATGTCACATCAACAACAGGCCCACGACTCAGCCATGTCACATCAACAACAGGCCCACGACTCAGCCATGTCACATCAACAACAACAGGCCCACTACTCAGCCATGTCACATCAACAACAGGCCCACGACTCAGCCATGTCACATCAACAACAGGCCCACTACTCAGCCATGTCACATCAACAAAAGGCCCACTACTCAGCCATGTCACAACATCAACAACAGGCCCACTACTCAGCCATGTCACATCAACAACAACAGGCCCACTACTCAGCCATGTCACATCAACAACAACAGGCCCACTACTCAGCCATGACACATCAACAACAACAGGCCCACTACTCAGCCATGTAACAACATCAACAACAGGCCCACTACTCAGCCACTACTCAGCCATGTAACAACATCAACAACAGGCCCACTACTCAGCCATGTAACAACATCCACAACAGGCCCACTACTCAGCCATGTAACAACATCAACAACAGGCCCACTACTCAGCCACTACTCAGCCATGTAACAACATCAACAACAGGCCCACTACTCAGCCATGTAACAACATCAACAACAGGCCCACTACTCAGCCATGTCACAACATCAACAACAGGCCCACTACTCAGCCATGTCACATCAACAACAACAGGCCCACTACTCAGCCATGTCACAACATCAACAACAACAGGCCCACGACTCAGCCATGTCACATCAACAACAGGCCCACGACTCAGCCATGTCACATCAACAACAGGCCCACGACTCAGCCATGTCACATCAACAACAGGCCCACGACTCAGCCATGTCACATCAACAACAGGCCCACGACTCAGCCATGTCACATCAACAACAGGCCCACTACTCAGCCATGTCACATAAACAACAGGCCCACTACTCAGCCATGTCACATCAACAACAGGCCCACGACTCAGCCATGTCACATCAACAACAGGCCCACTACTCAGCCATGTAACAACATCAACAACAGGCCCACTACTCAGCCATGTAACAACATCAACAACAGGCCCACTACTCAGCCATGTCACATCAACAACAACAGGCCCACGACTCAGCCATGTCACATCAACAACAACAGGCCCACGACTCAGCCATGTCACATCAACAACAACAGGCCCACGACTCAGCCATGTCACATCAACAACAACAGGCCCACTACTCAGCCATGTCACACCAACAACAACAGGCCCACTACTCAGCCATGTCACATCAACAACAACAGGCCCACTACTCAGCCATGTCACATCATCAACAACAGGCCCACGACTCAGCCATGTCACATCAACAACAACAGGCCCACGACTCAGCCATGTCACATCAACAACAACAGGCCCACTACTCAGCCATGTCACACCAACAACAACAGGCCCACTACTCAGCCATGTCACATCAACAACAACAGGCCCACTACTCAGCCATGTCACATCATCAACAACAGGCCCACGACTCAGCCATGTCACATCAACAACAGGCCCACTACTCAGCCACTACTCAGCCATGTCACATCAACAACAGGCCCACTACTCAGCCACTACTCAGCCACTACTCAGCCGTGGTAAGAGCTGTAGTTTAGACATATTGAACACAAATCCCGTAAGTTGCAGATGAACTGCAAGGTATACAAATAAAAGATGGGTTACCACACACTGAAACCTCCCCCAGTTTTATTTTAATGCAGCCAATAAGATATAAATGTACCTGGATGAAACTATATTGAACGCTTGACATAGCCGAGATATAACGTTCTGTAGAGGGAAGCGAAACTCTCTTGTTTAGGAGCGTAAGAACATGCACAGTGTGACAGGACGCTGGAAACAGCTGGCTATTTCATTCTGTGTCAAATGAAGCTCCTTCTCCAAACACTCACTGGCATCTCCCTCGCTGAACAGACCTCTGCCAAAACGTAAAGGGTGCAGAGCAGTGACTTCATCCTAAAAATATCCTACCGTTCATATTTACGTACCCTCTGTGTCAACCGTCGCCAACACCAGTCATCCAAATACGTACTTTAAAGGCAGAGTCAGTTTTAGCTCGTTTTCCACCCAACGGTTACCATCTGTTTTAATTTCAGCAGCAATCTGCTCCGTCCACACGGTTATCAGGGGAAGGGAGAGGAGGAGAGGAGAGGAGGGGAGAGGAAGGGAGAGGAGAGGAGGGGAGAGGAAGGGAGGGGAGGGGAGGGGAGAGGAGGGGAGAGGAGGAGGAGAGGAGGGGAGAGGAAGGGAGAGGAAGGGAGGGGAGAGGGGAGGAGAAGAGGAGAAGGAGGGGAGGATGAGGGAAGGGAGGAGAGGAGAGGGGGGGAGGAGGAGGAGAGGAGAGGGTAAAGCTCCACCGGTTCGCTGTGTGTGACTGTGTTAAATTGTGACATATGAAGCAATTACACAGAGGAAATCAGGCTCTCTCTCGTCCATTGTAGTCACTTTAGTAAAGTGAGTGTTTTAGGAAATATCACTTATCCATACATTTTGCGTTTCGTCACTGTCAAGCCATAATCAACCTTTTAATATAAGTCTCTATTACTGTCAGTCCTATGGTCTGATCCTGTCCATCACAGATTCAGTGTGTCTGTAATCATGTCTCTCTCATCGTCAACGTGACATCACTGTTACCTCGTTCCCCTCCCCTGTCAGATGCACCAGTACCACCAGGCCTTTGCACAGCAGCAGCAACAACAACAACAACAACAACTACTACAACAACAGCAACTACAACTCCATCAACAACAACAACTACTACAACAACAGCTACAACATCAACAGCATTCCACCCAGCAGCCCACTGTGACCTCGCCGCTAGAGTTCCAACATCCTTTGGGATCTTTTAACCCGGCTGGATCTGGGGTCAGCCCTGGGGTCGTGGCAATCGGGGCTGGTGCTGGAAATGTGACACCTTCCCCTGTTGAGGCTCTATACACCAGGTAACATCCCTCAGTCACTTCATACCCCAATATTTATGTGCCTGTAATGTCTGTCAGTAGCACAGACACCACAAGTAATACAGCACATCATAAAGCATCTCAATCTATGGTGATCATTAGCCTGCCCCACTTCATACCTCCCTCTCTGTTCCTCTCTGTTCCTCTCTGTTCCTCTCCCTCTCCCCCTCTCCCCCTCTCTTCCTCTCTTCCTCTCTTCCTCGGTTCCTCTCTGTTCCTCTCTGTTCCTCTCTTCCTCTCCCTCTCTCTTCCTCTGTTCCTCTCTGTTCCTCTCTTCCTCTCCCTCTCCCTCTCTCTTCCTCTGTTCCTCTCTTCCTCTCCCTCTCCGTTCCTCTCTGTTCCTCTGTTCCTCTCTCTTCCTCTGTTCCTCTCCCTCTCCCTCTCTCTTCCTCTGTTCCTCTCTTCCTCTCCCTCTCCGTTCCTCTCTGTTCCTCTGTTCCTCTCTCTTCCTCTCTGTTCCTCTCTTCCTCTCTCCCTCTCCCTCTCTCTTCCTCTGTTCCTCTCTCTTCCTCTCTGTTCCTCTCTTCCTCTCCCTCTCCCTCTCCCTCTCTCTTCCTCTGTTCCTCTCTGTTCCTCTCTTCCTCTCCCTCTCCCTCTCTCTTCCTCTGTTCCTCTCTCTTCCTCTCTCCCCAGTAGAAACCCTCTGGTGGACCTAAAGGTGACCACCCCTCCCCCCCGGACCCAACCCCAGACCCTGGTCACCCCCCAGACCCTGGTCACCCCCCAGAGCCTGGTCACACCCCAGAGCCACCCTCCTGACATGTCCCGCTGGAACCCCTTTGGAGAGGACAACTTCTCCAAACTAACAGAGGAGGAACTTCTGGACCGCGAGTTCGACCTCCTCAGAGCAAGCAAGTGCCCCATCTTTTACAGTCCCCCAGCAAGTGTCCCGTCTTTTACCTTCCCCCAGCAAGTGCCCCATCTTTTACAGTCCCCCAGCAAGTGTCCCGTCTTTTACCTTCCCCCAGCAAGTGCCCCGTCTTTTACCTTCCCCCAGCAAGTGCCCCGTCTTTTACCTTCCCCCAGCAAGTGCCCCGTCTTTTACCTTCCCCCAGCAAGTGCCCCGTCTTTTACCTTCCCCCAGCAAGTGCCCCGTCTTTTACCTTCCCCCAGCAAGTGCCCCGTCTTTTACCTTCCCCCAGCAAGTGCCCCGTCTTTTACCTTCCCCCAGCAAGTGCCCCGTCTTTTACCTTCCCCCAGCAAGTGCCCCGTCTTTTACCTTCCCCCAGCAAGTGCCCCGTCTTTTACCTTCCCCCAGCAAGTGCCCCGTCTTTTACCTTCCCCCAGCAAGTGCCCCGTCTTTTACCTTCCCCCAGCAAGTGCCCCGTCTTTTACCTTCCCCCAGCAAGTGCCCCGTCTTTTACCTTCCCCCAGCAAGTGCCCCGTCTTTTACCTTCCCCCAGCAAGTGCCCCGTCTTTTACCTTCCCCCAGCAAGTGCCCCGTCTTTTACCTTCCCCCAGCAAGTGCCCCGTCTTTTACCTTCCCCCAGCAAGTGCCCCGTCTTTTACCTTCCCCCAGCAAGTGCCCCGTCTTTTACCTTCCCCCAGCAAGTGCCCCGTCTTTTACCTTCCCCCAGCAAGTGCCCCGTCTTTTACCTTCCCCCAGCAAGTGCCCCGTCTTTTACCTTCCCCCAGCAAGTGCCCCGTCTTTTACCTTCCCCCAGCAAGTGCCCCGTCTTTTACCTTCCCCCAGCAAGTGCCCCGTCTTTTACCTTCCCCCAGCAAGTGCCCCGTCTTTTACCGTCCCCCAGCAAGTGCCCCGTCTTTTACCTTCCCCCAGCAAGTGCCCCATCTTTTACTGTCCCCCAGCAAGTGCCCCATCTTTTACCTTCCCCCATCTTTTACCGTCCCCCAGCAAGTGCCCCACCTTTTACAGTCCCCCAGCAAGTGCCCCATCTTTTACCGTCCCCCAGCAAGTGCCCCATCTTTTACAGTCCCCCAGCAAGTGCCCCATCTTTTACAGTCCCCCAGCAAGTGCCCCATCTTTTACAGTCCCCCAGCAAGTGCCCCATCTTTTACCGTCCCCCAGCAAGTGCCCCGTCTTTTACCGTCCCCCAGCAAGTGCCCCATCTTTTACAGTCCCCCAGCAAGTGCCCCATCTTTTACCTTCTTCCCCTTTCCATTACTGTTCCACCTGGGTTTGATTCCCACAGGGAACATGTCTGCACTCACAACGGATAGTCGCTCTGGAGAAGAGCTTCTGCTAAATGACTGACATGTAAACATATATATTAATAGACAAAAGGTTCCTGCTCTTAGTTGCCATTTGTCAATATATTAGTATGTTTAATTACCTGTCTCGATTTGTTACTTTTCTGTCTGCAAACGTTCTTATATTTCACTAAATGCACTCCTGATTCCAAAGACAATTATTTATGTCTAATGTTAATTTGATGGCTAGTAAAAAAAATGTTTTATTGGAATTTCCTGTGTGTAACGATCCCCTATCTGCCCGAGCAGGTAAACCCATGGAGAGAACCACTAGCATGGAGGCAGACCGACCGCTGCAGCCAATCACCTCCACCGCAACTGCCAAGCCCCTCCTCCCTGAATACCTGTTTGGCTCCGCGCCCTTCCTGGCTAGCGCAGGCAAGTCTTAATGGAGGCCCCTCCCCCAACCCTGTCTCGCCACGCCCCAACAGGACCCAACACTTCAGTTTGGAACTCTCCTGTCTTCATTTCTCCCCTGCCAAACTATTCTGCCCCACCCTTAAACCCCCAACCACACTCACTATTCTGCCCCCCCCCCCTTAAACCCCCAACCACACTCACTATTCTGCCCCACCCTTAAACCCCCAACCACACTCACTGTTCTGCCCCACCCATAAACCCCCAACCACACTCACTATTCTGCCCCACCCTTAAACCCCCAACCACACTCACTGTTCTGCCCCACCCATAAACCCCCAACCACACTCACTGTTCTGCCCCACCCATAAACCCCCAACCACACTCACTATTCTGCCCCACCCTTAAACCCCCAACCACACTCACTGTTCCCCCCCCCCCCCGTTAAACCCCCAACCACACTCACTATTCTGCTCCCCCCCCCTGAAACCCCCAACCACACTCACTGTTCTGCTCCCCCCCCTTAAACCCCCAACCACACTCACTGTTCTCTCCCCCCCCCCCCCCCCCCGTTAAACCCCCAACCACACTCACTGTTCTCCCCACCACACTCACTGTTCACCCCCCCCTTAAACCCCCAACCACACTCACTGTACTACCCCCCCCATTATTAATTATGATCTGAAAGGCTACACTGATCCTAGATCAGCATTCCTACTTTGAGACGCTTTGTGAAATACAGACCCTGGTGAGTAATTGCAGTCTTTTGGTGTAAATGGTCTCAATCTCAATGGGAATAAGTTTACCAGGTTAGACTTCAGAGAACCAAACAGCACATCTCGTTAATGAACAGTAGGATGTATAGTGGGGTCCCAAATTATAATAAATAAAAAAATCTAACCTTTTATTTAACCAGGCAAGTCAGTTAAGAACAAATTCATATTTACAATGACGGCCTATTTACAAATGATTGACACCCTCGATAAAGATGAGCATTTAATGACTATAAAATGAATAAATAATATTATTTTAATCTAATTCTGCCAGGAGGCTGAAACTTGGCCATAAGTGGATCTTCCAGCAATACAATGACCCTAAGAAAACATCAACATCCACAAATAAGTTGTTAATTGGCCACACAAATCAACATTTTGCTATGGCCATCTCACTCTCCGGACTTGAAACCCATTTGAGAACGCGTGGATTTAATTGAAGAGGGCACATCCATCAATCATTTTTGACCCCTACCTTTTTGAGACAAAAATGTATTTATTTCTCTGAGCAATTGAGGCAACCAGATTTTTGGGCAAAAATATCCTAAAATTGTACGAGTATAAAATAAATGTAATTCTCCAATATAGCTCAGTATTGACTTATTTTACATAGTAATTTGTGTGTCAATTTCAGACCCCACTGTATATGATGGGTACAGTAGTGATTCATAATTTAGTCACAAACCAGCAGTGAAAGAATGCGTGGTCGTTTAGCCATAAAATATATATATATATTTTTTGATTTTGCTTATTGAGTCCATTTGAAACTAGCATATTTATAAATATCCTTAAATCTCAAAAGCCCCACCTTGGGCGTAATAAGTTTTATTTCCTGTTCAGAGATTTTCCAAAATGTCATGTCCCTTTTGGGTTGTACTGTGCACTTTACTACGGAACAACTATCCTAGCTGCCGCCCACACCCCAAAATTATTCATTATTACAAGAATTGTGTAACTAAAATGTATCTTAAGAATTATCGTAAGAATGTCACCCTTCTTCTTCTTCTTCTTCTTTTTTTAATGGTAGCTAAATTAACTTTTTTTGTTGTTGTGATATAACAGTCAGCTGTGCCCATATATTAAAATATGTTAACTAGAGTATGACAATAAAATCCCAGAATGACTTCAGTTAAGTGATTTTATAATAACTTAGAGCAAACTGAAGTCTGACTATAAGTTAGACGTTCTGTCTATATATCGAAATGGAAATATGTATCCCATGTCTCACTAACTTAGTATAACATTGTAGTTCAAGGTATATAGCTGAGCTAAGGAACAACCAAAAACGAAAAAAGCTGTGTGAAAGTACTTGACCACTGATTAGGTTATGGGATGCTCAGAAGGGACCGTAATTCTAGAAATGGAGCCCCAACATACGGTTGAAGTCATCCCAAAAGGCTGGAATGACAACATTTGGTGACAAATGTACAAACAGCCTCATTTTATGTATGTATTTGTGCCATAGACATTGTTGTCAAGGTCATTCATATTTTCTTTGGTTGTCTAGTCTGTCCAAAGTCTGAAGGGACTTTCAGGGACTTATGACAAAATGTTCCAACCAATTCATCTCTGAAGTTTGTTTGTATCTACTAACCATTTCAACGTGCTTTTATTAAAGATGCGCATGAAGTTGCACCTATATTTGGGTGGTGATGTAGGGTTGTATGCTATACTACAGCAGGCCTGGAGTCTCCACTTCTGGGTCTGATAGCAGCAGGCCTGGAGTCTCCACTTCTGGGTCTGATAGCAGCAGGCCTGGAGTCTCCACTTCTGGGTCTGATAGCAGCAGGCCTGGAGTCTCCACTTCTGGGTCTGATAGCAGCAGGCCTGGAGTCTCCACTTCTGGGTCTGATAGCAGCAGGCCTGGAGTCTCCACTTCTGGGTCTGATAGCAGCAGGCCTGGAGTCTCCACTTCTGGGTCTGATAGCAGCAGGCCTGGAGTCTCCACTTCTGGGTCTGATAGCAGCAGGCCTGGAGTCTCCACTTCTGGGTCTGATAGCAGCAGGCCTGGAGTCTCCACTTCTGGGTCTGATAGCAGCAGGCCTGGAGTCTCCACTTCTAGGTCTGACAGCTGCAGGCTTCAGTTATGCACACTTGCCTATACAGTAATAAGCTGCTTTCATTCCTTGATAACAACTCCATATATTCTATTTATTTTCCAAAGGTAAGTTTAACCATTAACAAGGAGAGAAGGGAATTGCTGGATTCCTCAATACCCCAGTCATTCTGTTGCATTTCATTGTCAATTTAAGAGCTCTGTACTCTTGACTATTTTGATAAACTAATAATAAGTGTACAATTATTTAACTTCTGTTATTGTTTCCATGTTGTAATGCAAGACAGTCATACTCAGAAACATCTTGTTCAAATAGTGTATTGGTGGACAGATTTCTGATTCAACAGCCATAATTGTTTGATCTGTTATTTTGTACAATTAGAAGAAAAAAAAAGCCATTTAATTACAAGAATGACTTGAGCCATTAATTACACTGATGATCACGTTCAAGACGAACAGGAAATGGTAGTGAAAAGTTTGGATGGTTTAAGACCTGCCAGCAGCGTTCAAAAAACAGTATTGAATATGTTGTGTTGTTTACATTGATATATTTTGTTTCTTTATTTACAAATGTTAATGCTTTTGATTTTGGGTCATTGGTTTCACTTCCTAGCCTTTTTGTTACTGTGGTGAAACAGCCTTCATCGTTTTATCTTTGGTTGCTTTAGAACATCGTCATCAACATACAGATGTTCATAACAGCTGTTTGTTCCTGTGAAACATAACGCATCGGTTATTGTAAGAATGTCAGAACTTGTTGGTTAAGCAGGTTGTTTGTTGTGCTGCACTCCGGCAGCTGCCTCTCCTGGGAAAGGAAAATGTACTGCGTTAGATGCATAAGTTGTATATAAAAATAAAATTAAAACAAAAATATCTGTTTTTCAACAGACAAACTATGTAAATGATCTTGTACCATACTGTGAATGTTTTTTTTGTTTTAAAAAAATATATATATACAAAATGCTTAATGGTGATAAATAAAAACATTATTCAAAAAGCAATATACATTTTTTGGGGGTTTGTTTTATTGATGGCTTTTACAATGAGTAGATAGATGCCAAACGATGAGGTGTTTGTAGGTTTCTGAGTGGTATTATCTGCCCACCGTTACACCAAGATGTTTCTCAGATTAACATGGCTGTCTTTGTGGGTCTGCACCTCCTGAATGACTAACAAACAAACAACAAAAAAGAGACAGACATTTGTTCTGATAATGAATTGAAGCAACACTTTTATGTTTTGGGTATTGAGAATCCTTAACCGACATGTTATACCGGTGCCTTCTGGAAAGCAGTCAGACCCCTGGACTTGGTCCACATTTTGTGACGTTACAGCCGGATTCAAAATTGTTTATTGAATTGTTATTTTCCCTCGTCAATCTACAGACAATACCCCATAATGACATCACAATACCCCATAATGACATCACAATACCCCATAATGACATCACAATACCCCATAATGACAAACCAAAAACAGGTTTTTAGAAACTTTGGCTAATTAATTTTTTTAAAAGTTAAAAAAAACTATCACATTTACGTAAGTATTCGGACCCTTTACTCAATATTTTGTTAGAAGCACCTTTGTCAGTGATTACAGCCTCGAGTCTCCTTGGGTTTAACGCTAGAAGCTTGGCACACCTGTATTAGGTTCTCCCATTCCTCTCTGCAGATCCTCTCAAGGTCTGTCATGTTGGATGGGGAGCGTCGCTGCACAGCTATTTTCAGGTCTCTCCAGAGATGTTCGATCGGGTTCAAGTCCGGGCTCTGGCTGGCCCACTCAAGGACATTCAGAGACTTGTCCTGAATCCACTCCTGCGCTCTTGGCTGTGTGCTTAGGGTTGTTGTCCTGTTGGAAGTTGAACCTTTGCCCCAGTCTTTGGTTCTGAGCGCTCTGAAGCAGATTTTCATTAAGGATCTCTCTGTACTTTACTCTGTTCATCTTTCCCCTCGATCCTGACTAGTCTCCCAGTCCCTGCCGCTGAAAAACATCCCCACAGCACGATGTTGCCACCACCATGCTTCACCTTAGGGATGGTGCCAGGTTTCCTCCAGATGTGACGCTTAGCATTCGACCAAAGAGTTCAATCTTAGTTTCATCAGACCAGAGAATCTTGTTTCTCATGGTCTGAGAGTCTAGGTGCCTTTTGGCAAACTCCAAGCGGTCTGTCATGTGCCTTTTTACTGAGGATTGGCTTCCGTCTGGCCACTCTACCATAAAGGCCTGATTGGTGGAGTTCTGCAGAGATGGTTTTCCTTCTGAAAGGTTCTCCAATCTCCACAGAGGAACTCTGTCAGAGTGATCATCGGGTTCTTGGTCACCTCCCTGACCAAGGTCCTTCTCCCCCGATTGCTCAGTTTGGCCGGGCGGACAGCTCTAGGGAGAGTCTTGGTGGTTCCAAACTTCTTCCATTTGAGAATGATGGAGGCCACCGTGTTCTTGGGGACCATCAATGCTGCAGAAATGTTTTGGTACCCTTCTCCAGATCTGTGCCTCGACACATTCCTGTCTCGGAGCTCTACTGACAATTCCTTCGACCTCATGGCTTGGTTTTTGCTCTGGCATTCACTGTCAACTGTGGGACCTTTTTATATAGACAGGTGTGTGCCTAGCCAAATCATGTCCAATCATTTGAATTTACCACAGGTGGACTCCAATCAAGTTGTTGAAACATCTCAAGGATGATCAATGGAAGCTGGATGCACCTGAGCTCAATTTCGAGTCTCATAGCAAAGGGTCTGAATACTTATGTAAATAAGGTATTTCTGATTTTTTATTTGTTATACATTTGCAAAAACTTCTTAACCTTTTTTCTGCTTTGTCATAATGGGTTATTGTGTGTAGATTGTTGAAGATTTTTATTTATTTAATACATTTTAGAATAAAACTAACATAACAAAATGTGGAAAAAGTCCAGGAGTCTGAATACTTTCCAAAGGCACTGTACACACAGTGTTGTGCTTTGGGTATGGGGAATCATTAACCAACATGTTATATAGACCGGACTGTGCTTTCTTTTTTGAAAAGGTAAACAGGTGAATAAGATATTAAACCATAAGCAGCTCACTGTCTGGCTCTCTCAAAACCTCAGAGTGGAGAACATGTACTGGGTAAATCCCAGCTTTGATGTTTAATCAGTTGTAGAATGGTGGTTATGTCTCTTTTTAAAAATCCAATCTGATTGCAAAGTCCAAGTGAAAATATCCTGACACAGTCCTCATTGAGATCAAACTGTGTTTGCTGATTTATTTTTTTTATTTTTTATTTAACTAGGCAAGTCAGTTAGGAACAGTGGGTTAACTGCCTTGTTCAGGGGCAGAACGACAGATTTGTACCTTGTCAGCTCGGGGATAGGAACTTGCAACCTTTCGGTTACTAGTCCAACACTAACCACTAGGCTACCCTGCCGCCCCATGTCTGCATGACTAATATGTTTAATTCATGACTGTAACCAGGGATGCACCTTTGGTTTTAGAAGTGTGGGGGGGAGGGCCATTATTATATTTTTTTTAAATGTATCCAGTCTGATAAACACTCCAAACAGCCTTCCCTGCAGCTCGGAGGCGTCCTCGTGGTCCTAAAGCACACCTCTGCCTCTTTTTGTATCACATTCCAGTGAAATATGCACCCCTGACTGTAACATGCTTAATGCATGGCATTTTAGTTTCAGTCCATACAACTTGTCTTTTTTATGAATTTGGCCTATTCACCTAAATTCACCTCAGTCCCAACTAGATTTGTGGATTTTTTTTGTTGTTGGCTAATTTGATTTGATTATAATATACTTTTTAAATGTGATTTTTTTTTTTTTTTTTTTCAGTAATTCCAGTACACCTTCCCACATAATTACATTCTAATAGACCTCTCTACCGCCAGGCCTTATCTCAATTAGATGTGCTCACATCCTCTCTCTCACTTTCTTTTGGAAAAAAAAGGTCAAAGTTCATCAAGGAAACATGGATGGGAAATGCTTGAAATAAGACTGTCTTTTCTTCACTCACGTGTCATTTAGGCTAATTTACGTTTACGAAGTGGATCCCAAAACAAATAAAGTTGTCTAGTTAGTTGTGCAAAATACATTTTATATACTGAACAAAAATATATAATGAAACGTGTAACAAGCGAAAATATTTTCAATGTCAATGAAAAATACATTTATTAAACCCTGATCTAGGGATTGATTGGTCACAGATACCTTTTTTTTTTTTTAAGGTATTAGAAAACCAGTTCAGGTGTGACTCATTTGCGTCACGCAGCGCGACACAATCTCCTTCTCATAGAGTTGATTAGGCTGATGGTTGTGGGCTGTGGAATGTTGTCTCAACTCCTCTTCAATGGCTGTGAGAAGTTGCTGGATATTGGCGGGAACTGGAACACGCTGTCGTACACGTCGATCCAGAGCATCCCAAACATGCTCAATGGGTGTCTGAGTATGCAGGCCATGGAAGAATTGGGACATTTTTTAGCTTCTCGTCACGGTATGTCTGTGCATTCAAATTGCCATTGATAAAATGCAATAAATTACGTTTTTCAGTTGGTTAATTAATGCCAGGGGCCTTCCTTCGGCCTCTAAATCCTATAACAATAGTATTAAATGTAAATGTTGTACATTTTGTATGCTTTGTGTACATGTAAGGCTCCCTTGAAAAAGGAGGCGTTGGTCTCAATGGCATTTCCCTGCTAAAATAAAGGTTAATAAAAAAATAGAATATTCAATTTAATTACGTGAGATGTATTATAGCAATGATTGAGAATGTAAAGGACTTTGACGTCTGATTTGTATTACTGTAGGGGGGGTGGGGGTGGGGGTTCTCTCGTTCGTTTGGGCAAAACTCAGTCGCAATGTGTCCCATGTTTCATGAGCTGAAATAAAAGATGCCAGACATTTTCCATATGCACACACAAAAAAAAGAGCTAATTTCTCTCATTTTGTGCACAAATTTGTTTACATCTCTGTTACTGAGCATTTCTCCTTTGCCAAGATTATCCATCCACCTGACAGGTGTGGCATAGTATGATCATTACACAGGTGCGCCTTGTGCTGAGGGACAATAAAAGGCTGCTCTAAAAATGTGCAGTTTTGTCCCACGACACAATGCCACAGATGTCTCAAGCTTTGAGGGAGCGTTGCAATTGGCATGCTGACTGCAGAAATGTCCACCAGAGCTGTTGCCAAATAATTGAATGAAAGAATTTGCCAATAATTAGAGACTTTGGCAGTACGTCCAACCGGCTGCACAACCGCAGACCATGTATATGGCTTCGTGTTGGCAAGTGTTAACGTTGTGAACAGAGTGCCCCATGGTGGTGGTGGTGGTGGTGGGGTTATGGTATGGGCAGGTATAAGCTACAGACAACTAACACAATTGCATTTCATTGATGGCAATTTGAATGCACAGAGATACCGTGAGGAGATCCTGAGGCCCATTGTCGTGCCATTCATCCGCCTCCATCACCTCATGTTTCAGCATGATAATGCACGGTCCCAGGTCACAAGGATCTGTACACAATTCCTGGAATCTGAAAATGTCCCAGTTCTTCCATGGCCTGCATACTCACCAGACATGTCACCCATTGAGCATGTTTGGGATGCTCTGGATCGACTTGTACGACAGCGCGTTCCAGTTCACGACAATATCCAGCAACTTTGCACAGCCATTGAAGTGGAGTGGGACAACATCCCACAGGCCACAATCAACAGCCTGATCAACTCTATGTGAAGGAGATGTGTCACGCTGCATGAGGCAAATGGTGATCACACCAGATACTGACTGGTTTTCTGATCCATGCCGTTACCTTTTTGTTTAAGGTCTCTGTGACCAACAGATGCATATCTGTATTCCCAGTCACGTGAAATCCATAGATTAGGGCCGAATGCATTTAATTAAATTGAATGATTTCCTTATATGAACTGTAACTCAGTAAAATCTTTGAAATTGTTGCATGTTGCATTTAGTGATAGAATGATGGCCTTCTAGGCAGAGTTGCAAAGAAAAAGCCTCATCTCAGACTGGCCAATAAAAATAAAAGATTAAGATGGGAAAAAGAACACAGACACTGGACAGAGGAACTCTGCCTAGAAGGCCAGCATCCCGGAGTCGCCTCTTCACTGTTGACGTTGAGACTGGTGTTTTGCAGGTACTATTTAATGAAGCTGCCAGTTGAGGACTTGTGAGGCATCTGTTTCTCAAACTAGACACTCTAATGTACTTGTCCTCTTGCTCAGTTGTGCACCGGGGCCTCACACTCTATTCTGGTTAGAGACAGTTTGTGCTGTTCTGTGAAGGGAGTAGTACACAGCGTTGTACGAGATCTTCAGTTTCTTGGCAATTTCTTGCATGGAATAGCCTTCATTTCTCAGAACAAGAATAGACTGATGAGTTTCAGAAGAAAGTTCTTTGTTTCTAGCCATTTTGAGCCTGTAATCAAACCCACAAGTCATTTACAACATTCACAATGCATTTCTGATCAATTGAATGTTATTTTAATGAACCAAAAAATAGCTTTTCTTTCAAAAACAAATACATTTCTAAGTGACCCCAAACTTTTGAACGTGTGTGTGTATATAAAATCTGATAGACAACAAAACGATTAGGCCTAAGTATTGGCGTCTTTGTTAGGTGGAAACAGAGAGCAAACACTGTGGCCAGTTTGTTAGGTACACCACCCTGTTCACAAAAATGATTAGCTTCTACAAACAGTGAGTCACATGGACGTGGCTTACTGTATAAAGCAGGCAGATGGGCATCGAGGCATTCAGTTACTGTTCGATTGAACGTTAAAATGGGTGAAACCAGTGACCTAAGCAACTGTGAACACGATATTGTTTTCAAGGGCAGTGTCTCCGAGTCAACTGCTCACATCCTGTTTAGTGTTAATGGTACAGGCTGGTGGCCGTGGTTTAATGTGTTTTCTTCGTACAAGTTAGGTCCCTTGATACCAATTGAGCAATGTCTCCATGCCCTGACGAATTCCGGCGGTTCTGGAGGCATTGGGGGGTCCGACCCGGTTCTTGATGGCCACTGAGTGTATGTAGCCCAGCCAGTATTATCCCCTGTCACAGTGGCTTCTCTGTTAGACAGTAAACATATGTAGCCCTGCCAAGGATACATAATAATATGTGGTTGATTAGGCTGTTGTTTACTATAGTAGATTGATGGGACTAATCCCATTTATGTTAGGTTGACCCAACCAGACAGTGACAGACGGGCATTGTTAGAGTGCATGCCATCTCAACCCTGACACCCCAACCCCCTGAGAAGGAGTGCTGATCAAGGTTGTAGTGCTTACCTGTGTCCTAGCAGTCTCTTCATTCAGATCTAAAAGGCTAAACTGATCCTAGATCAGAAATCTGATATGCTTTATAAACCCCAGTAAGTGAACTGCCTAAGTCCTTCACCTCATTCTGCGATAATATACGGTGACATAAGTGTTTTCATTACGTAGGACAGTGCAGCAGGGTCTTCTGGGAGATCCTAGGAAGGATCTAGTCGCTGGTTGAGTACATCTTAGTAGTGGTGGTGAGACTCATTTGAGTTAAAATCTTTTTTTTTGCAAGAGAGATTTGTTCAAGGTAGCAGCAGTCAGCAGTTATGCACAAACAAACATTACAGGATATGACACGTACAGGACAGGACATCACACATTACAAGATATGACACGTACAGGACAGGACATTACGACACATACAGGACATTACATTACACATACAGGACATTACACTACACATACAGGACATTACATTACACATACAGGACATTACATGACACATACAGGACATTACACTACACATACAGGACATTACATTACACATACAGGACATTACATTACACATACAGGACATTACACTACACATACAGGACAGGACATTACACATACAGGACATTACATTACACATACAGGACATTACATTACACATACAGGACATTACACTACACATACAGGACATTACATTACACATACAGGACATTACACTACACATACAGGACATTACATTACACATACAGGACATTACATTACACATACAGGACATTACACATACAGGACATTACATTACACATACAGGACATTACACTACACATACAGGACAGGACATGACACATACAGGACATTACATTACACATACAGGACATTACATTACACATACAGGACATTACACTACACATACAGGACATTACATTACACATACAGGACATTACACATACAGGGCATTACATTACACATACAGGACATTACACTACACATACAGGACATTACATTACACATACAGGACATGACACATACAGGACATTACATTACACATACAGGACATTACACATACAGGACAGGACATGACACATACAGGACATTACATTACACATACAGGACATTACATTACACATACAGGACATTACATTACACATACAGGACATTACACTACACATACAGGACATTACATTACACATACAGGACATTACACATACAGGACATTACATTACACATACAGGACATTACACATACAGGACATTACACTACACATACAGGACATTACATTACACATACAGGACATTACACATACAGGACATTACATTACACATACAGGACATTACACTACACATACAGGACATTACACATACAGGACATTACATTACACATACAGGACATTACATTACACATACAGGACATTACACATACAGGACATTACATTACACATACAGGACATTACACTACACATACAGGACATTACATTACACATACAGGACATTACACATACAGGACATTACATTACACATACAGGACATTACATTACACATACAGGACATTACACATACAGGGCATTACACTACACATACAGGACATTACATTACACATACAGGACATTACACATACAGGGCACTACACATACAGGACATTACACATACAGGGCATTACACATACAGGACATTACATTACACTACACATACAGGACATTACATGACACATACAGGACACATTACAGGACATTACACATACAGGACATTACATTACACATTACAGGACATTACACATACAGGACATTACATTACACATACAGGACATTACATGACACATACAGGACATTACATTACACATACAGGACATTACATTACACATACAGGACATTACATTACACATACAGGACATTACATTACACAGGACAGGACATTACACATACAGGACATTACATTACACATACAGGACATTACACATACAGGACAGGACATTACAGGACATTACACTACACATACAGGACACATTACAGGACATTACACATACAGGACAGGACATTACATTACACATACAGGACATTACACTACACATACAGGACATTACATGACACATACAGGACATGACACATACAGGACAGGACATTACATTACACATACAGGACATTACACTACACATACAGGACATTACATGACACATACAGGACATGACACATACAGGACAGGACATTACATGACACATACAGGACATGACACATACAGGACATGACATGACATTACATTACACATACAGGACATTACACATACAGGACATGACACATACAGGACATGACACATACAGGACATGACATTACACATACAGGACATTACACATTACAGGACATGACACATACAGGACATTACATTACACATACAGGACATTACATTACACATACAGGGCATTACACATACAGGACATGACATTACAGGACATTACACTACACATACAGGACATGACACATACAGGACAGGACATTACATTACACATACAGGGCATTACACATACAGGACATTACACATACAGGACAGGACATTACAGGACATTACACTACACATACAGGACATTACACATACAGGACAGGACATTACAGGACATTACACTACACATACAGGACACATTACACATACAGGACATGACATTACATGACACATACAGGACATGACACATTACAGGACATTACACATTACAGGACATTACATTACACATACAGGACATTACACATACAGGACATTACACATACAGGACATTACACATACAGGACATGACACATACAGGACATTACATTACACATACAGGACATTACACATACAGGACATGACACATACAGGACATTCCATTACACATACAGGACATGACACATACAGGACATTACATTACACATACAGGACATGACACATACAGGACAGGACATGACACATACAGGACATTACATTACAAATACAGGACATTACATGACACATACAGGACATGACACATACAGGACATGACATGACACATACAGGACATGACACATTACAGGACATTACATTACACATACAGGACATGACACATACAGGACATGACACATTACAGGACATGACACATTACAGGACATGACACATTACACATACAGGACATGACACATACAGGACATGACACATACAGGACATTACACATACAGGACATTACACATACAGGACATGACACATACAGGACATGACACATACAGGACATTACACATACAGGACATGACATGACACATACAGGACATTACATTACACATTACAGGACATTACATGACACATTACAGGACATGACACATTACAGGACATGACACATTACAGGACATTACATTACACATACAGGACATTACATTACACATTACAGGACATTACATTAGATAGAGGAAGGAGCAGATGCCATCCTCATGCGTGGTGGTGTAAGATCGTGAGCAGAGGATGGAGCAGATGCCATCCCATGCCAGCCAGAAGAGAATTCTGGGTAATCCAGTGGGCGGACATGTCCTGACGGTACCAGAATGGTCCTGAGTTCCCACTGCCAGACTCGATTTGATTCATTTTTTTATGTGGGGGGGGGGGGAGGGGGTTAAAGTCAAAATACAAATCCTAGAGGATAACACATGCAAGCATTATAGAACACGTCTTTCTGACGTTTGAATTAGACCCAGCCCCATATACAGTGGAGCTTGACCCTTCGCTGTCCCTGACCAGCTTACATCATTCATGTACATGGTTGTTAACGCCACGTTTAACGAGGTCTGTGTTTGGCCGTGTCATCCGCATGTCTGTTTTAAAAAATAAAAAGAAAGAACATCAGAAAATAAATGTATTTCTCTCCAGGTTGCAATCTTTCTTTCTTTCTTTCTTTCTCTTTGATTAAAAGATGTTCCACTGAGGTAGGAGGTTAGATTAGGACATGTTGTCATATAGACAGGTTTGTCCCAACAGATTCAGAAGGTTTCCTCGCTTCGCAAACACTCATGAACACAAAGCCTGCAAGAAGAGTTGTTTTTTAATACTTTAGAATCAAGTTAACAGTATGTAAAGTTAAGTTATAATTAGGATATTAACAGTTAATCATTTATTAAATACATTTATAAATCATTCACGTTTTAAGCTCTCTGAAAATGAGTTTTCCTCTCTGTTTCTACCCGCCCTCCCTCTTCTTTATCGTTGGCTTTGTTCATTACTGTAGAACAATGGTTTTGGTTAATCCTCTATCTGTCATGTCCTGCCAGTTTGGAGATTTTCAGATATTAACAGATTTCCATTTCTGTCTGCACAGCGGGGGGGGGGGGGGGGCTATGTTCGGGCGTACTATCGCAACTAACTTATTCATAGTGAACAAATGCTATTCAGTTACCTCTAGTCTTTCTCAAAAAAGACACTTGGTTTCTATTAGGGTGTGTGATCGTGTAGAAAAGAGTAATTGGCATTCAAAGATTGAAATGCGAAAGAAAGAGAATTCTTAAATTGCTCCATTTAATTACGGAGTAAAAAAATTAAACCAATTTTTTTGGGGTGGGGGGGGGTAGGGTCTTAAAGACTTATAAGACATCTTGTTTGTTCTCCTGCTGCGCCTAAAGCCTTCTGTTGTTAGTGGGGTCAAGTTAGGCCTCTGAGAAAGAGAAAGAAAGAGCGGCTTTTGCACCATATGAGTTTCTATAATTCTCCTCTGCTGTGCCTTCTGCTCCAATACAATGGAACAAACTGTTGGGATTTGCTTTCTCAAATCATTCTGAGATCGTCAAGGTTACCTCGGAAGAATCCCCGATAGAGCAGTCGGGTTAATCCAGATTTGACTGATACTACATCCTAGTGATATTAGAATTTACAAGCTCTAAAGAAGCGTTGTCCAGCTTCCTGTCCAGGGGGTGTATTTTGTACAACAAGCTGCCTCTCTCCACAGAGAGAGGCTCCTGCTCCCATGAGCCCTTCCAGCTCGCAAAAGCTACGTAATAAGAAGCATCGTTACTCGATTTAGAACAAAAAAAAAAGCAATAATCACGTTTCAAGTCTTAAAAATGTCCCCTCCCACTCCCCATCCCTTATCTACTCTGCGTGCTCTATTGTCATCTTAAACCCTTGTTGTATTAAACTGTGGTTCTTCTGTATCTCTCTCTCTTTTTTCCTAACATAGGCTTCTTTGACATTTTCATATTATTTTAATCAGAAAATCTGTTAAACTTGAAAGTAGGTTTTTAGGATGTTGTACTTTTATCTTCTTTCTGTGTTATGAAGTGGAATTTTCTGGGAATGGCAATGATGGTACAATTACACAAACAAGGACATTGGCTGCAGCTTGCATTAACATTGCACATTAACATCAACAAAGAAAATGTAGATAATACAATGTGTGTGTGTGTATATGGTCACATATAGCTTTGGGTGTAAAGGCTACCGGTAATTATATAATTGACATCTTCAAGTTCTCCTGTATTTTGTAACATTCTCTTGTCTGCTTCAATCCCACAGGTTCTAGTGTGATGACAGATCAGCCCATTGAAGAGCTCAGTATGCCGGCCGCTGCTCCTGTCCCTGTGGGCCAGCCAGCCCTTGAGGAACAGCTACAGCAACCTCCTGCCAAGGAGCACAAACCAAGCAGGAGGAGAAACTCCTCTGACAGCGGCTCACAGACGACCCGCAAACCACCGGGCGGCGAATCAGACAGCGACTTCGAGTCGGACCCTCCTTCCCCTAAGAGCAGCGAGGAGGAAGACGAGCCGGAGGAGGACGAAGGGCTGAACAGCGAGCAAGAGCATGGAGAATTCTTCAACGAACTGGAAAATGTGGAGGAAATGGAGACGCTGGGCCAGAGGCCTCTGTTAATGGACTCGGAGGACGAGGAGGATTACGACAAACACAGCTCCGACTCGGACTACGAGCCCAGGAAAGCTAAGGGAGGACGCTCAAAGAGGCTCCCAGGAGGTAAAGGAGGGGCAGTGGCTGCTGCAGCTACTATCTCCCATGAGGGAGGTCCGAGCGGGGAGTCGGAGGCCACGCTGATCATGATCACACCTTCTGAGTCGCCCGGTGTGGCTGCTGTTAGAGCTCCCCCTAGTGGTGGTGGAATCAAGGACATATTTGGTGCCGATGTGTTTTGCGCGGTGCCTTTCTTTCCCCCTGTGGCGTCCCCCACAGAAAGAGCAGACATCTTCTCCGCGGCTCCCTTCAGGCAGGTGAGCCAGGAGGCCGTGGCCAGCCAAGCCACGGAGGAGTTTGATGTCTTTACAAAAGCTCCGTTCAGCCGGAACCTCTCGAAATCTGGCAAGACCGGAAGCAGCGATGTCTCTATGGGTCAGAACCCCGCTGTGTCCCCTGAGATTATCGACCCGTTCGGCTTCTCCCCCTTCCAGCCCGGCCCCACGGCCCCGCCACCAACCACCTCCAGGAGCGCCGAGGACATCTTCCATCCAGCCTTCGACGATTTGACCAGTCCTCAGCAGCAGAGGCTAAAGCAGCGCAGCCTCCAGAAGCTGTCTTCGCGGCAGAGGAAGCTCTCTGGCAGCACCGACGGCGGCGGCAACGGCAAGCGCCACCACGGTACGCCTACCGGCGGCCGCAAGAGCAACAAGCCCAGCTTCCGAACCCCAGAGCGCGTCCGCCGGCACAAGAAGGTCGGCAGGAGGGACTCCCAGAGCTCCAACGAGTTCCTCAGCACCTCAGACTCCAAGGAGAACATCAGCGTCGGCAGCGTAACGATGACCGACAAAGACAAAGGGTCTTCCCTACCTAGCCTTCCTAGTGAGGTCGACCCCATCTTGGACCCATTTGGTGCCAAACCTTTCGGCCCTCAAGATGGCAGCCGACTCAACCAGGGCCAGTACCAAGGTCTAATGGACGGCAAGACAGACATAGTTTCGGCCAATGGCAGGCCTCAGACCAGCTCCCTCCACGGGGCGCTGGGGGTTGGGAACATCATGGATGACTTTGGGGCGGTGCCCTTCACAGAACTGGTGGTTCACCCTGGACAGCAGCAGCAGCCGTCTCAGCTCGTGGAGCTGGATCCTTTTGGAGCTGCTCCTTTCCCCTCCAAACAGTGAATGTCTCACTCGTCTTCCCGCCACAAACACCCTCGTGCTCTTGTCTTTCTCAATCACGTCGCTGTGTTACGCCAAGCCTATGCAGTCCCCAGGGGGGTGAATTCCCATCCAAAGGATGGCAGCTAGATCGGTGGTGTGGTAGTTGATTATCTTTTCAGCCAAATGAAACTACCAGCAATGGCTCTAACGACTCTCAAGTGTTTCCAATGCTTTTTTTTTTTTTTCCTTCTCAAAAATATTTTTAAACACGCTAGTAACTGGATATTGGGATTAACAAAACCAACGTAAACCTGTGGAGTAGGGATGATCTATTTCAGGTTTGGTATGCATCTACTTCTGCCTGTACCTGTTTTCTAACAAGCCTTTTATGCTGCATCGCATCGAGACATTTCAACAGGATTGGCGATTGATACCGGTTTCACTCAAGATCACACTGTGACAAACAACAAAGCTCGCTCAGTGTTCCGACTGGTTGAGTTGCTGCAACAACAACAAAAAAAGAATACTTTTATGTGTAGATATAGTGGCCTCCTTCAAGATCTACCAATAAGATTTGATTAATTTAGCACCATAAAGCCTTATATGGGCATGGCTCTGCCCTACTGCACAGTACCTCGGAAACCATTGGCTAAGCAAATGACACAAAAGGGCAACGTTAGCCAACAGAATGAGTCATTTCAGAGTAGGCATTCACCACTGTATTATGTCACCCTACATAGACCCTTTTCTATGCATATTTTGACATTTACAGTCGACTTAGACACAGCGATAAATGTTTTTGGTTTTGTAATTTTTTTATTGCATTTAATACTAGAACGAAAGGGATTTTGGTTCTGTTTTAAAGATGGCTTTTTTTCCTTCTTCGTGATTTAAGACCGTTTCAATGTTAGGTTTGTTTCTATACTTTTAGCATTACAACTGTGTCAGTAAATTAAATTCTGTTCTATTTTTAAAAGTGATGTTATTTTACCTTAACCCAATTTTTGAATGAGAGGAAGAACACAACTGTTCTCCTACGTGGTGACACTGAATCTACCGATATCGGACTACTTCCACCTCTTCTTAGTCCGGAAACAGACTCTCTCGTCGATTTGGTAACACAAGCCATGCATCCATAAAGGGAAATTGAGTCTAAAGGAGGTACAACTTATTATTATTACTTATTATTATTAGTTCGTGTTCAAATTAAATGCACTTTCAGCATCAACTCTTCCATTGTCTGGTAATTATAACACCAATGTTACAGAATGAAAGATCTTTACCTATCATACAGTCGGGCAAAAAAGTATTTAGTCAGCCACCAATTGTGCAAGTTCTCCCACTTAAAAAGATGAGGCCTGTAATTTTCATCATAGGTACACTTCAACTATGACAGACAAAATGAGAAAAAAAAAATCCAGAAAATCACTGTAGGATTTTTAATGAATTTATTTGCAAATTATGGTGGAAAATAAGTATTTGGTCACCTACAAACAAGCAAGATTTCTGGCTCTCAGACCTGTAACTTCAAGAGGCTCCTCTGTCCTCCACTCGTTACCTGTATTAATGGCACCTGTTTGAACTTATCAGTATAAAAGACACCTGTCCACAACCTCAAACAGTCACACTCCAAAGAGCTGTCAAAGGACACCAGAAACAAAATTGTAGACCGAATCTGCAATAGGTAAGCAGCTTGGTTTGAAGAAATCAACAGTGGGAGCAAGTATTAGGAAATGGAAGACATACAAGACCACTGAATCTCCCTCGATCTGGGGCTCCACGCAAGATCTCACCCCGTGGGGTCAAAATGATCACAAGAACGGTGTGCAAAAATCCCAGAACCACACTGGGGGACCTAGTGAATGACCTACAGAGAGCTGGGACCAAAGTAACAAAGCCTACCATCAGTAACACACTACGCCGCCAGGGACTCAAATCCTGCAGTGCCAGACGTGTCCCCCTGCTTAAGCCAGTACATGTCCAGGCCCGTCTGAAGTTTGCTAGAGAGCATTTGGATGATCCAGAAGAAGATTGGGAGAATGTCATATGATCAGATGAAACCAAAATATAACTTTTTGGTAAAAACGCAACTCGTCGTGTTTGGAGGACAAATAATGCTGAGTTGCATCCAAAAGAACACCATACCTACTGTGAAGCATGGGGGTGGAAACATCATGCTTTGGGGCTGTTTTTCTGCAAAGGGACCAGGACGACTGATCCGTGTAAAGGAAAGAATGAATGGGGCCATGTATCGTTAGATTTTGAGTGAAAACCTTCCATCAGCAAGGGCATCGAAGATGAAACGTGGCTGGGTCTTTCAGCATGACAATGATCCCAAACACACCGCCCGGGCAATGAAGGAGTGGCTTCGTAAGAAGCATTTCAAGGTCCTGGAGTGGCCTAGCCAGTCTCCAGATCTCAACCCCATAGAAAATCTTTGGAGGGAGTTGAAAGTCTGTGTTGCCCAGCAACAGCCACAAAACATCACTGCTCTAGAGGAGATCTGCATAGAGGAATGGGCCAAAATATGTGAAAACCTTGTGAAGATTTACCTCATACCCTTTGTTGGCAATGACAATAACAAAGTATTGAGATAAACTTTTGTTATTGACCAAATACTTATTTTCCACCATAATTTGCAAATAAATTCATTAAATCCTACAATGCGATTTTCTTTTTCTCATTTTGTCTGTCATAGTTGAAGTGTACCTATGATGAAAATTACAGGCCTCTCTCATCTTTAAGTGGGAGAACTTGCACAATTGGTGGCTAACTAAATACTTTTTTGCCCCACTGTACCTACTTACAACAGCTGGGAGTTGCCTATGGGACCCATTGGTTAATATTAATTTTGTCTAATGCAATTAACTTTATTTTTATTAAGATTAAAATGGCCTTAAGTCATGTAGCATTTAGAGCCTTCTGTTCTCCAATCTGTATTTTATTACCACAACTTGGGAGTTAATGTACAAAACCAACGACAAAATGGATTTTTAGACACTTCCAACACAAGAGCCTGTATTCTTACAGCGTTTCAGAGTAGGATTACTGATCTAGGATCAGTTTTAGATTACAATGAATATTACATGGACCAGCGAGACTTGATCCAGCAGTCCTACTCAGAGATGCTTTATCATTACACGTCCAGAACCCTGTGTGCCAACAGACAATGTATGAACCTGCTCAAGGGTAGTACTGTAGCATTTATAAATATTGAGAAAAATACAAGCTTGTCATTCTACAACTTTAAAAGGTTAAATATTACACATTTACAAAACATTGTCATTGCACATAACCCTAGTAGGGTCTTCAATAGAAAGAACAGGCATACAACTAAAGACATGACTATCTTTATCCTCTGAGGCAGACAGGGTCTATGTCACCTGTAGCTTTATTCTCTGAGGCAGACAGGGTCTATGTCACCTGTAGCTTTATCCTCTGAGGCAGACAGGGTCTATGTCACCTGTAGCTTTATCCTCTGAGGCAGACAGGGTCTATGTCACCTGTAGCTTTATCCTCTGAGGCAGACAGGGTCTATGTCACCTGTAGCTTTATCCTCTGAGGCAGACAGGGTCTATGTCACCTGTAGCTTTATCCTCTGAGGCAGACAGGGTCTATGTCACCTGTAGCTTTATCCTCTGAGGCAGACAGGGTCTATGTCACCTGTAGCTTTATCCTCTGAGGCAGACAGGGTCTATGTCACCTGTAGCTTTATCCTATGAGGCAGACAGGGTCTATGTCACCTGTAGCTTTATCCTCTGAGGCAGACAGGGTCTATGTCACCTGTAGCTTTATCCTCTGAGGCAGACAGGGTCTATGTCACCTGTAGCTTTATCCTCTGAGGCAGACAGGGTCTATGTCACCTGTAGCTTTATCCTCTGAGGCAGACAGGGTCTATGTCACCTGTAGCTTTATCCTCTGAGGCAGACAGGGTCTATGTCACCTGTAGCTTTATCCTCTGAGGCAGACAGGGTCTATGTCACCTGTAGCTTTATCCTCTGAGGCAGACAGGGTCTATGTCACCTGTAGCTTTATCCTCTGAGGCAGACAGGGTCTATGTCACCTGTAGCTTTATCCTCTGAGGCAGACAGGGTCTATGTCACCTGTAGCTTTATCCTCTGAGGCAGACAGGGTCTATGTCACCTGTAGCTTTATCCTCTGAGGCAGACAGGGTCTATGTCACCTGTAGCTTTATCCTCTGAGGCAGACAGGGTCTATGTCACCTGTAGCTTTATCCTCTGAGGCAGACAGGGTCTATGTCACCTGTAGCTTTATCCTCTGAGGCAGACAGGGTCTATGTCACCTGTAGCTTTATCCTCTGAGGCAGACAGGGTCTATGTCACCTGTAGCTTTATCCTCTGAGGCAGACAGGGTCTATGTCACCTGTAGCTTTAACACTAACTAGGTCCCAGCAGTCTTAACAGATCAAGAAAGAAAAAAGACAACACAGTCAATTAGCACTTCATACGAGCATCGTTTTGTTAGCCTGTACTCCAGAACAACAGATCTGCAGGTTCAACTCGCTGAACAGCATACGATTATACATATTCCTACTGATAGTTAGACTTAAGTGTCATTTGCTACAATTCTGCACAGTGTAATGCGTTCATAAGTCAGTCCCAAACAAAAATCAATGCATAAAACGATGACAAAGGGCTACAGTACGGTTGTCAATGACAACAACAACATATATATATATATATATATATAGCCAAGTTAAATAGAAGAGCACACATTCAAAGAGATTCTTAAATACTTGTGAAAACCAAAAAGGTTCCTTTTTTAATTCCACTTATTTTTCTTCAAAACAAAAAGTCTAATTAGGCCTAGATTCATAACGAAAGATCGATTACAATGCATTCACACCCCTTTGCCTATTCACACATTCTGTTTGTGTTACAGCCTGAATTTAAAAATGAATACAATTGAGATTGTGTCACTGGTCTACGCACAATACCCTCATAATATTGAATTATTTTTTTTGAAATTTTCTACAAAACATGAAAAGCGGAAATGTACTGAGTCAATAAGTATTCAACCCCTTTGGGAAAGCCTAAATAAGTTTAGGAGTACACATTTGCTTAACATGTCATAAGTTGCATGGACTCTGTGTGCAATAATTGTGTTAGATTTTTTTTTTTATGACTACCCCACACATGCAAGGTCCCTCAGTCGAGCAGTCTCGTGAGGAAGGGAACCTAGTAGATGGGTAAAAAAAACAACTTTGTGAATATCCCTTTGAGCATGTTGAAGTTATTAATTACACTTTGGATGGTGTATCAATACACAAGTCACTGCAAAGATACAGGTGTTCTTCCTAGCTTAGTTACCGGTGAGGAAAGAAACCATTCAGGGATTTCACTATGATAGAAAACTGAGGATGGATCAACAACATTGTAGTTACTCTACAATACTAGCCTAAATTACAGCGTGAAAAGGAAGCCTGTACAGAATAACAAATATTCCAAAACATGCATCCTGTTTGCAATAAGGCACAAAAGCAAAACTGCTAAAACAATGTGGCAAAGAAATTAACTTTGTCCTGAAAACAAAGCGTTATGTTTGGAGCAAACATCATCACATTTTCAAGCATGGTGGTGGCTGCATCATGTTATGGGTATGTTTGTCATTGGCAAGGACTAGGCAGTTTTTTTTTAGGATAAAAAGAAACAGGATAGAGGAAAACCTGGTCCAGTCTACTTTCTGGGAGACACGTTCACCTTTCAGCAGGACAATAACCTAAAACACAAGGCCAAATATACACTACAGTTGCTTACCAAGAGGACATTGAATGGCTGAGTTAGTTTGGACTTAAAACAGCATTAAAATCCATGGCAAGACTTGAACATGGCTGTCTAGCAATGATGAACAACCAACTTGACAGAGCTTAAAGAATTTGTTAAAAAAAATGATGTGCAAAGCTCTTAGAGACGTACCCAGAAAGACTCACAGCTGTAATCGCTTCCAAAGAAGATTCTAACATGTATCGACTCAAGGGGGTTGAATATTTCTGTAAAATTAGCTACTTTTGTATTGTGTATAGATGGGTGACAGCATTCAAAATGTATTAAATATATTTCAGGCTTTAACACATCACGTGGAATAAGGCAGGGGGTCTGAGTACATTCAGCGGGAACCACTTCAGCCAATATAAGCTCCCTCCATATCTTTGGTTTGATTCCAAACGGGATTGCTTTTAAATCACAGCTAAGTTGTCATATTTCTTCACATACCTCATTAGCGTTATACCATCAATGAATACTGATGCTGTCCATATAAGTCTCTTCGTTACTAAAAACAAGAAAATGTTAAAATATATATCAGAAATGCTACCTGGTACATGATCAGCATAAGCACTTCATTAACAGAGACATAGTTCACTTAAAAATATATATATATATACACCACAGTACAATCACATCTGTATGAACGGTTAACAGGATGTTGTTCAGAGAAAGAGGAAGGACCTTGCGAGTGCTTTAGGTGTGTTCCTGTAGCAGCAGTTTGGAAAGGGGGACCAGTACCAGGCCTGGAGTAAACACTGCTGCAGTACACCCGCTCTCTTGATGCTCCGGCTACAAACAGCTAAGCTAAGTAGAATTAGTCTCGGGAGTATCGTATTGTTGTTCCCAATGCCAGCTTTCAGGCCGAGTCTACGCGCCTGGTCAATGTAGTGTGACAACATCCCACTATACCTAAAGATCCTGCAGACAGTCACCGGAGCATTTCATAATAGAGTCTACCAAATTGAATATATTATCCAAAGCATTTCTAATGGTTGACTGGGTGGGATTTGACTTGTTGTGGTTGGTGCTGCCTTGCTCTGTCTCTGGCATGGCCGCTCCATGGTGGCAGAAGCTTATTCTGGCTCCGTACATCTGTCTCTGTAGCAGCAGTCCTTGAAGTAGTTATTTGTGTGGGGTGACGGGTAAACGCTGCTTTGTGAGTGTTGTGCAGAAGGGTCCAGGTTCGAGCCCAGTGATGGGCCTGGACGAGGCCTACTCTGTTACGCCGGGGGTAGTTTACTCTGGGCAGTCCTAGTCACGCTGGGGGTAGCCCGGGTAATCCTAGTCACGCTGGGGGTAGTTTACTCTGGGTAGCCCGGGCCACGCTGGGGGTAGCCCTAGTCACGCTGGGGGTAGTTTACTCTGGGTAGCCCGGGCCACGCTGGGGGTAGCCCTAGTCACGTTGGGGGTAGCCCTAGTCACGCTGGGGGTAGTTTACTCTGGGTAGCCCGGGCCACGCTGGGGGTAGCCCTAGTCACGTTGGGGGTAGCCCTAGTCACGCTGGGGGTAGTTTACTCTGGGCAGTCCTAGTCACGCTGGGGGCAGCCCTAGTCACGCTGGGGGCAGCCCTAGTCACGCTGGGGGTAGTTTACTCTGGGCAGTCCTAGTCACGCTGGGGGCAGCCCTAGTCACGCTGGGGGTAGTTTACTCTGGGCAGTCCTAGTCACGCTGGGGGTAGCCCTAGTCACGCTGGGGGTAGTTTACTCTGGGCCGTCCTAGGTGTGCACAGTGTAGTCTGGGCAGGGGTGGCTGTGGCGGTGGGTTAAGATGAAGAGGGCAGCCTGGTGCCACCAGTAGAACATCACGATGACCAGAACATGCCACACCTGGTGGCTGGAGCCCAGGTAGTTCAACTGACCTGAGGGAAGACGCAAAGACATGGTTATGATGGGTTTACAAACAACATTAAAAAGAATGCATGGTTTCCTAACCAGGTTCATCACCATAACAACAAGGGAAATTAAAATGTCATCTAGGCTATGAAAAAAAGAAAATCTGTGATTCCTTGCATCCCATCTCCTCGCATTTAATTCTCACCCATTCTAAAGGAGCCGGACTAAAATCCACTCACACCGTCCCCAAAGGGGATGCAGGGAGAGGCAAGGGGATGCAGGGAGAGGCGAGGGCATGCAGGGAGAGGCGAGGGGATGCAGGGAGAGGCGAGGGGATGCAGGGAGAGGCGAGGGCATGCAAGTAAAGTGAAGGAAAGAAGTGAAAAGTCGTGAGCGGCGAACCTGGGAAGTAGCGCTCGGGGACCTTCGAGACGTAGAAGACGAAGGCTACGGCAGCGATCGCGTACATCCCCAGAACTCGAGGAATAAAAGACTGGAGAAAATAAGAATATTAGGTCATATATAGTTGAAATTGGGTTGTAGGCCGCTAGGGGACGATTCAAGGAGTGACATTATAAAAGGACCCGTAGGGTTAGTTTCCTAGACACAGTTTAGGCCTCATCCTGGGCTAAAACACAGATCCTCCACTGAGCAGATGACGGTGTCCAGAACGAGAGGCTTTAATCCGTGTCCGGGAAACCAGCCCTTAAAGTTTTAGAATCCTTTGGAGATAGTTACTAGTTATCTGACCTGTACGAGGTCTGAAGAGAAGCCCCCATTGAGCCAGACCCAGTGTACGGTGGGGATGAGGCCGTAGCCGGCCACGCTGCAGAAGAGAACGGAGCGGAGTCGCTGCCACTGCTTGCTGAGGTAGTGGGGGTGGATCTGGGCAAAGAACACCGCCAGGATCATAGCTAGCACCGTCACCAGGTACACCTGACGCCAGTACTGAAATGAGAAGGAATAGAAAGGGATTAATTTGCTCGGGGGGGCTCCTGAGTGGCACAGTGCTAGAGGAGTCACTACAGACTCTGGTTCGAATCCAGGCTGTATCACAACCGGCCGTGATTGGGTGGCGCACAAATAACCCAGCATCGTCCGGGGTTTGGCCGTCATTGTAAATAAGAATTTGTTATTTTATTTTTATTTCACCTTTATTTAACCAGGTAGGCAAGTTGAGAACAAGTTCTCATTTACAATTGCGACCTGGCCAAGATAAAGCAAAGCAGTTCGACACATACAACGACACAGAGTTACACATGGAGTAAAACAAACATACAGTCAATAATACAGTATAAACAAGTCTATATACAATGTGAGCAAATGAGGTGAGAAGGGAGGTAAAGGCAAAAAAGGCCATTGTGGCAAGGTAAATACAATATAGCAAGTAAAACACTGGAATGGTAGATTTGCAGTGGAAGAATGTGCAAAGTAGAGATAGAAATAATGGGGTGCAAAGGAGCAAAATAAATAAATACATTAAATTCAGTAGGGAAAGAAAGAGGTAGTTGTTTGGGCTAAATTATAGATGGGCTATGTAGAGGTGCAGTAATCTATGAGCTGCTCTGACAGCTGGTGCTTAAAGCTAGTGGGGGAGATAAGTGTTTCCAGTTTCAGAGATTTTTGTAGTTCGTTCCAGTCAACGGCAGCAGAGAACTGGAAGGAGAGGCGGCCAGAGGAAGAATTGGTTTTGGGGGTGACCAGAGAGATATACCTGCTGGAGCGCGTGCTACAGGTGGGTGTTGCTATGGTGACCAGCGAGCTGAGACAAGGGGTAAGATCTTAACTGACTTGGCCTAGTTAAATAAAAATGTAGAAAATATTTATACACCCAATGTCTCACACAAATGTCTGAGGATATGAAATGTGTTGCACCTGTTAATTAAGTAGACCTATATATTCTTCAAGTGTTTAAAGCACTTTGTACTTTTCCAGGGCATTTATTCAGATACCTTCAGCTTGCCAATTGGAGTGGATTTCACAGCGATTTCATTTTCACACAGAAAATACCAACACAGAGGACTACTGGGATATACACCAAGTATTTTCCATTCCACAAAGCGTGACTTTCTTGTATTTGAGTTATATTACTAAAAATACAAAATAAAATGTAAAACCCAGCCCTTTTTTGTTTGGGGACTCGGCTGAGTATTCACCCAGAGTGGAGAAGCCTCAGCCATGGTAGGCAGGGGAGGAGTGGAGATGGTTGTCTCCCCTATGTGTGAATGTCATATGGTACGGACCGCTCTATGAACGCAGCCATCTTGTTCTGACTGGAGCAGATTTCAGCCGCGTTCTGGGGGGCACAATAACCCAGCACTTCCAATATGTGGGGGTGGGGGGGGGGGGGGAGAGGTAACTGGCTGTGCTGCCAGAACTCTGACAGAAACAAGTGAGGGGTGGCTGGAGAAGGAATCGATGGGACATGCTTGGGCCACACTTCCAAGTCGAAGTGGTTTTCTTTCAGCAGTACAGAGCAGCAATGAAATTAAACATGTATTATTTTTGATGGGAACCGTGAATTTGAAGTGATACATTCAATGAACTCTTGTCAAGGGTCACCATGTAGAAATGGTGAGAAAGCAGGCTCCACTACTACACTAGTCCTTAAGGAGTCAAACAGAACTGTTCAGAACAAAGATGCAGGGATGGAAAATGAAGCAAGCCCGCTAGCCCGAGGTTATTGACGCTAGCCCGCTAGCCCGAGGTTATTGAAGCAAGCCCGCTAGCCCGAGGTTATTGACGCTAGCCCGCTAGCCCGAGGTTATTGAAGCAAGCCCGCTAGCCCGAGGTTATTGAAGCAAGCCCGCTAGCCCGAGGTTATTGAAGCAAGCCCGCTAGCCCGAGGTTATTGAAGCAAGCCCGCTAGCCCGAGGTTATTGAAGCAAGCCCGCTAGCCCGAGGTTATTGAAGCAAGCCCGCTAGCCCGAGGTTATTGAAGCAAGCCCGCTAGCCCGAGGTTATTGAAGCAAGCCCGCTAGCCCGAGGTTATTGAAGCAAGCCCGCTAGCCCGAGGTTATTGAAGCAAGCCCGCTAGCCCGAGGTTATTGAAGCAAGCCTGTTAGCCCGAGGTTATTGAAGCAAGCCCGCTAGCCCGAGGTTATTGAAGCAAGCCCGCTAGCCCGAGGTTATTGAAGCAAGCCCGCTAGCCCGAGGTTATTGACGCTAGCCTGTTAGCCCGGGGTTATTGAAGCAAGCCCGCTAGCCCGAGGTTATTGAAGCAAGCCCGCTAGCCCGAGGTTATTGATGCTAGCCTGTTAGCCCAAGGTTATTGAAGCTAGCCCGAGGTTATTGAGGCAAGCCTGTTAGCCCGAGGTTATTGAAGCAAGCCCGCTAGCCCGAGGTTATTGAAGCAAGCCCGCTAGCCCGAGGTTATTGAAGCAAGCCCGCTAGCCCGAGGTTATTGAAGCAAGCCCGCTAGCCCGAGGTTATTGAAGCAAGCCCGCTAGCCCGAGGTTATTGACGCTAGCCTGTTAGCCCGGGGTTATTGAAGCAAACCCGCTAGCCCGAGGTTATTGAAGCAAGCCCGCTAGCCCAAGGTTATTGGCGCTAGCCTGAGGATATTGATGCTAGCCTGTTAGCCCAAGGTTATTGAAGCTAGCCCGAGGTTATTGAGGCAAGCCTGTTAGCCCGAGGTTATTGACGCTAGCCCGCTAGCTTCAATAGGCATGGTTATGGGTTTACATAACCAGGCCAGCCCGAGGTCAGTGTAGCTAGCCCGAGGTCAGTGAAGCCAGCCCGTTAGCCCGAGGTCAGTGAAGCCAACCCGCTAGCCCGAGGTCAGTGAAGCCAACCCGCTAGCCCGAGGTCAGTGAAGCTAGCCCAGGGTTAGTATTTTTCAGACTGTATTGTGATAAACCCTTTCTTTCCGGCTCTTTCCCAACAAATGCAGTAATAATATAACACATGAGAAATAAGAACGCAAGAAGTAAGCAGTAAGGCTCAGTTCCAAGGTCAGTAGCTATATACAGACTAGAAAATCGTAGTCTACTAGACGAGCTGGTCAGTGCCAGGAAATCCTCAAGTGTCTTCATTCCTAGTGAAATCCTCAAGTGTCTTCATTCCTAGTGAAATCCTCAAGTGTCTTCATTCCTAGTGAAATCCTCAAGTGTCTTCATTCCTAGTGAAATCCTCAAGTGTCTTCATTCCTAGTGAAATCCTCAAGTGTCTTCATTCCTAGTGAAATCCTCAAGTGTCTTCATTCCTAGTGAAATCCTTAAGTGTCTTCATTCCTAGTGAAATTCTGCCCTTTTTTCAGAACAGCAGCTCTTGCCCCATTTCTCCCGTGCAAGTGATGCCCCCAACAGAAGAGTGATACCAGCTGATGATGCCCCCAACAGAAGCGTGATATCAGCTGATGATGCCCCCAACAGAAGAGTGATATCAGCTGATGCCCCCAACAGAAGAGTGATATCAGCTGATGATGCCCCCAACAGAAGAGTGATATCAGCTGATGCCCCCAACAGAAGAGTGATACCGGCTGATGCCCCCAACAGAAGAGTGATACCGGCTGATGATGCCCCCAACAGAAGAGTGATACCGGCTGATGATGCCCCCAACAGAAGAGTGATATCAGCTGATGCCCCTCAACAGAAGAGTGATATCAGCTGATGATGCCCTCAACAGAAGAGTGATATCAGCTGATGATGCCCCTCAACAGAAGAGTGATATCAGCTGATGATGCCCTAAACAGAAGTGATACCAGCTGATGATGCCCCCAACAGAAGCGTGATATCAGCTGATGATGCCCCCAACAGAAGAGTGATATCAGCTGATGATGCCCCCAACAGAAGAGTGATATCAGCTGATGATGCCCTCAACAGAAGAGTGATATCAGCTGATGATGCCCCCAACAGAAGAGTGATATCAGATGATGCCCCTCAACAGAAGCGTGATACCAGCTGATGATGCCCCCAACAGAAGAGTGATATCAGCTGATGCCCCTCAACAGAAGAGTGATATCAGCTGATGATGCCCTCAACAGAAGAGTGATATCAGCTGATGATGCCCCTCAACAGAAGAGTGATATCAGCTGATGATGCCCTCAACAGAAGAGTGATACCAGCTGATGATGCCCCCAACAGAAGCGTGATATCAGCTGATGATGCCCCCAACAGAAGAGTGATATCAGCTGATGATGTCCCCAACAGAAGAGTGATATCAGCTGATGATGCCCCCAACAGAAGAGTGATATCAGATGATGCCCCTCAACAGAAGCGTGATACCAGCTGATGATGCCCCTCAACAGAAGCGTGATACCAGCTGATGATGCCCCTCAACAGAAGCGTGATACCAGCTGATGATGCCCCTCAACAGAAGAGTGATATCAGCTGATGATGCCCCTCAACAGAAGAGTGCTATCAGCTGATGATGCCCTCAACAGAAGAGTGAAATCAGCTGATGATGCCCTCAACAGAAGAGTGATACCAGCTGATGATGCCCCCAACAGAAGCGTGATATCAGCTGATGATGCCCCCAACAGAAGAGTGATATCAGCTGATGATGCCCCCAACAGAAGAGTGATATCAGCTGATGATGCCCTCAACAGAAGAGTGATATCAGCTGATGATGTCCCCAACAGAAGAGTGATATCAGCTGATGATGCCCCCAACAGAAGAGTGATATCAGATGATGCCCCTCAACAGAAGCGTGATACCAGCTGATGATGCCCCTCAACAGAAGCGTGATACCAGCTGATGATGCCCCTCAACAGAAGCGTGATACCAGCTGATGATGCCCCTCAACAGAAGAGTGATATCAGCTGATGATGCCCCTCAACAGAAGAGTGATATCAGCTGATGATGCCCTCAACAGAAGAGTGAAATCAGCTGATGATGCCCTCAACAGAAGAGTGATACCAGCTGATGATGCCCCTCAACAGAAGAGTGATACCAGCTGATGATGCCCCTCAACAGAAGAGTGATATCAGCTGATGATGCCCCTCAACAGAAGCGTGATACCAGCTGATGACTCCCTCAACAGAAGAGTGATACCAGCTGATGATGCCCTCAACAGAAGCAGGATAACGTGTGTTGCCTGAGGCCTCTTTCAGAGGGTGCCGTTCAGGCCAGGTAAACGATCCCCACTGGATGGATTACATCAACTCCTATCAAACCTAAACCCATCCACATCATCGACTAACAGCACGCGAACACTACTACACCTCACGTCGTACACAAAAACCCTTTACGTGTCAAGCTGTCCCGGAAGTCGGGATTTCATGCAAACTGAACTACAGCTGGGAAAGTCAAGTGAGGTTACAGCAAGGAAAAGCGTTTTACGTGGTTAGAAGTTTGTTACATACGTTATTGCAGTAGAATGCGTAGAAGACCCCAGGTACGTAGCAGCCCAGGATGCCTATGGAGATGCCAGCGTAGTCCAGAGCCATCCAGCGACGACTGGTCTTCTCTGATCGGTGACAGCAGAACAGGTGGTATCCCACGGAGCACAGCATACAGAGCTGAACAGAGCGGAGACCATGTTAGGAGGAGCACAGCATACAGAGCTGAACAGAGAGGAGACCATGTTAGGAGGAGCACAACATACAGAGCTGAACAGAGAGGAGACCATGTTAGGAGGAGCACAGCATACAGAGCTGAACAGAACGGAGACCATGTTAGGAGGAGCACAGCATACAGAGCTGAACAGAGCGGAGACCATGTTAGGAGGAGCACAGCATACAGAGCTGAACAGAGAGGAGACCATGTTAGGAGGAGCACAACATACAGAGCTGAACAGAGAGGAGACCATGTTAGGAGGAGCACAGCATACAGAGCTGAACAGAACGGAGACCATGTTAGGAGGAGCACAGCATACAGAGCTGAACAGAGCGGAGACCATGTTAGGAGGAGCACAGCATACAGAGCTGAACAGAGCGGAGACCATGTTAGGAGGAGCACAACATACAGAGCTGAACAGAGAGGAGACCATGTTAGGAGGAGCACAGCATACAGAGCTGAACAGAGAGGAGACCATGTTAGGAGGAGCACAGCATACAGAGCTGAACAGAACGGAGACCATGTTAGGAGGAGCACAACACAACAACTGGACAGAGAGAACAAACCTATTTCAGAGAATAAATGCTTTGAATGAAAGCTACATTCCTCATAATTTGGCTTAATTAAGGTCATGGGAACTCATGAATCTAATTGGACTGGCTGATCAGATTGAGTGTTTGTCACCGCTCAGAGAAGTGGTGTAGGCTGTATCCTTGATTACTTGTGTACTCTCCTCATCTCCTTCTCAAAACAAAATTGGAGGAGAAAATATGAGGTTCCTCTCCTCTGACCTCCTCTTGCAATGAGTTGAGGACACGAATCAAGGAAATTGAATTGAGATTCATCCATTGTGCCATTTTGTAGGGCAGTATAGTGTCACTCACTACCCCACCGGGTATGGTATAGTAATATCACCCCACCGGGTATGGTATAGTAATATCACCCCACCGGGTATGGTATAGTAATATCACCCCACCGGGTATGGTATAGTAATCACCCCACCGGGTATGGTATAGTAATATCACCCCACCGGGTATGGTATAGTAATATCACCCCACCGGGTATGGTATAGTAATATCACCCCACCGGGTATGGTATAGTAATCACCCCACCGGGTATGGTATAGTAATATCACCCCATCAGGTATGGTATAGTAATATCACCCCACCGGGTATGGTATAGTAATAGCACCCCACCGGGTATGGTATAGTAATATCACCCCACCGGGTATGGTATAGTAATATCACCCCACCAGGTATGGTATAGTAATATCACCCCACCGGGTATGGTATAGTAATAGCACCCCACCGGGTATGGTATAGTAATATCACCCCACCGGGTATGGTATAGTAATATCACCCCACCGGGTATGGTATAGTAATATCACCCCATCTGGTATGGTATAGTAATATCACCCCACCAGGTATGGTATAGTAATATCACCCCACCGGGTATGGTATAGTAATATCACCCCACCGGGTATCACCCCACCGGGTATGGTATAGTAATATCACCCCATCTGGTATGGTATAGTAATATCACCCCACCGGGTATGGTATAGTAATATCACCCCACCAGGTATGGTATAGTAAGCACCCCACCGGGTATGGTATAGTAATATCACCCCACCGGGTATGGTATAGTAATATCACCCCACCGGGTATGGTATAGTAATATCACCCCACCAGGTATGGTATAGTAATATCACCCCACCGGGTATGGTATAGTAATATCACCCCACCGGGTATGGTATAGTAATATCACCCCACCGGGTATGGTATAGTAATATCACCCCACCGGGTATGGTATAGTAATATCACCCCACCGGGTATGGTATAGTAATATCACCCCACCAGGTATGGTATAGTAAGCACCCCACCGGGTCTGGTATAGTAATATCACCCCACCGGGTATGGTATAGTAATATCACCCCACCGGGTATGGAATAGTAATATCACCCCATCTGGTATGGTATAGTAATATCACCCCATCTGGTATGGTATAGTAATATCACCCCACCGGGTATGGTATAGTAATATCACCCCATCTGGTATGGTATAGTAATATCACCCCACCGGGTATGGTATAGTAAGTAATATCACCCCACCGGGTATGGTATAGTAATATCACCCCACCGGGTATGGTATAGTAATATCACCCCACCGGGTATGGTATAGTAATATCACCCCACCGGGTATGGTATAGTAATATCACCCCACCGGGTATGGTATAGTAATATCACCCCCACCGGGTATGGCATAGTAAGCACCCCACCGGGTATGGTATAGTAATATCACCCCACCGGGTATGGTATAGTAATATCACCCCACCGGGTATGGTATAGTAATATCACCCCACCGGGTATGGCATAGTAAGCACCCCACCGGGTATGGTATAGTAATATCACCCCACCGGGTATGGTATAGTAATATCACCCCACCGGGTATGGTATAGTAATATCACCCCACCGGGTATGGCATTGTAATATCACCCCACTGGGTATGGTATAGTAATCACCCCACCGGGTATGGTATAGTAATATCACCCCACCGGGTATGGTATAGTAATATCACCCCACCGGGTATGGTATAGTAATATCACCCCACCGGGTATGGCATAGTAAGCACCCCACCGGGTATGGTATAGTAATATCACCCCACTGGGTATGGCTTAGTAATATCACCCCACCAGGTATGGTATAGTAATATCACCCCACTGGGTATGGCATAGTAATATCACCCCACCGGGTATGGCATAGTAAGCACCCCACCGGGTATGGTATAGTAAGCACCCCACCGGGTATGGTATAGTAAGCACCCCACCGGGTATGGCATAGTAATATCACCCCACCGGGTATGGTATAGTAATATCACCCCACCGGGTATGGTATAGTAATATCACCCCACCGGGTATGGTATAGTAATATCACCCCACCGGGTATGGTATAGTAAGCACCCCACCAGGTATGGTATAGTAATATCACCCCACCGGGTATGGTATAGTAATATCACCCCACCGGGTATGGCATAGTAATATCACCCCACCAGGTATGGTATAGTAATATCACCCCACCGGGTATGGTATAGTAATATCACCCCACCGGGTATGGTGTAGTAAGCACCCCACCGGGTATGGTTGTAATATCACCCCACCGGGTATGGTATAGTAAGCACCCCACCGGGTATGGCATTGTAATATCACCCCACCGGGTATGGCATAGTAAGCACCCCACCGGGTATGGTATAGTAATATCACCCCACCGGGTATGGTATAGTAATATCACCCCACCGGGTATGGTATAGTAATATCACCCCACCGGGTATGGTATAGTAATCACCCCACCGGGTATGGTATAGTAATCACCCCACCGGGTATGGCATAGTAATATCACCCCACCGGGTATGGTATAGTAATATCACCCCACCGGGTATGGTATAGTAATATCACCCCACCGGGTATGGTATAGTAATATCACCCCACCGGGTATGGTATAGTAATATCACCCCACCGGGTATGGTATAGTAATCACCCCACCGGGTATGGTATAGTAAGCACCCCACCGGGTATGGCATTGTAATATCACCCCACCGGGTATGGCATAGTAAGCACCCCACCGGGTATGGTATAGTAATATCACCCCACCGGGTATGGTATAGTAAGCACCCCACCGGGTATGGTATAGTAATATCACCCCACCGGGTATGGTATAGTAATATCACCCCACCGGGTATGGTATAGCAATATCACCCCACCGGGTATGGTATAGTAATATCACCCCACTGGGTATGGTATAGTAATCACCCCACCGGGTATGGTATAGTAATATCACCCCACCGGGTATGGTATAGTAATATCACCCCACCGGGTATGGCATAGTAAGCACCCCACCGGGTATGGCATAGCAAGCACCCCACCGGGTATGGTATAGTACCCACCTGGAAGCAGAAGAGTCCTATGGAATAGATGACATAGTCCTCCCGGGAGGCCCTGGTGGCAGGCAGCACAGACGCCATGTCGTAGATCCCCAGCGTGAAGAACAACAGGAAGCCCAGCAGGTGGCTCCAGATATTCACTGTCTCATTGGACAGGATGAACAGACTACAGGAAGTAAAAACAGATATACGCCGTCTCATTGGGCAGGATGAACAGACGACAGGAAGTGACACATGGTAGAAGTGTTAGGCCTAGGTAGGATCTGTCTGAAAAATGTACAAGCTGTCAAATTCTTGATTCCTCCGTCCTCGTTTCCTCAATTTTACCCTCTTTCTCATTGGAGGAGAGGCTCCAAGATCTCTCCTCTTGGAGCCTCTCCTCCAATGAGAGAGAGAGAGAGAGGTGAGGAATGGAAGAATCAAGGACAAGAGGAATCAAGGATTTGACAGTTAAATGTGGCCCAGATATGTATACTGCACAGAGCAAGTTCCATGCATCTGTTATTTAGTTGTGCATGTTAAAACTCACCTTTTGATGCATAGCCTGGAGGGCAGGTAGGCTCTGTAGCCATCTGTGATGTAAGGGTTATCCCTCAGGAACACTGGGATCTGTTCGTATGTGTACAGCCTTATCCCTCTGGGGACCAGCACGGGCCAGTACTGGTATCTCCCCCCCAGCTCGATGTAGTGGGCACTCTTCATCAGCTTCTGAGGCATGGTGAAACTACAGGAACGGTGTCACCGCTGTATCACAGTCATCTGCTGAGGGGGGGGGGGGGGGGGGGGGGGGGCAGAGACAGAGACAGACACAGAGAGAGACAGAGAGAGAGAGACACAGAGACAGACAGATACAGAGAGAGAGAGACACAGAGAGACAGAGACAGACAGATACAGAGAGAGAGAGACACAGACAGATACAGAGAGAGAGAGACACAGAGAGAGACAGAGAGACAGAGATATTTTAAGTCAGAAATCAGTCAGGTATTTAGACAACTAGTCCTAGCTAGTAGTTTGGAATTGAAGAGAGAGATACAGTGCCTTCAGAAAGCATTCATACCACTTGACTTTTTCCACATTTTGTTGGGTTACAGCCTGAATTTAAAAATTTATCAAATTTAGATTGTGTCACTGGCCTACACACAATACCCCATAATGTCAATGTGGAATTTCGTTTTTAGACATTTTGACAAAATTAATATCTTGAGTCAATAAGTATTCAACCCATTTGTTATGGCAAGCCTAAATAAGTTCAGGAGTAACATGATTTTTGAATGACTACCTCATCTCTGTACCCAACACACACAATTATCTGTAAGGTCCCTCAGTCGAGCAGTGAATTTCAAACACAGATACAACCACAAAGACCAGGAAGGTTTTCCAATGCCTCGCAAAGAAGGGCACCTATTGGTAAAAAAAAAGCAGACATTGAATATCACTTTGAGCACGGTGAAGTTATTATTTACATTTTGAATGGTGTATCAATACAGCCAGTCACTACAAAAATGTGGCAAAGAAATTATCTTTCTGTCCTGAATACAAAGCGTTATGTTTGGGGAAAAATACAACACATCACTGAGTACCACTCCATGTTTTTTAAGGATGGTGGTGACTGCATCATCTTATGGGTTTGCTTGTCTTCGGCTAGGACTATGGAGTTTTTCAGGATAAAAAGAAACAGGACACAGCTAAACACAGACAACATTCTAGAGGAAAACCTGGTTCAGTCTGCTTTCCAACAGACACTGGGAGACACGTTCACCTTTCAGCAGGACAATAATCTAAAACATAAGGCCAAATGTACACTGGAGTTGCTTAACAAGACAACATTGAATGTTCTTGAGTGGTTTAGTTACAGTTTTGACTTAAAATAAACTTGAAAATGGTGTCTATCAATGATCAACTTGACAAAGTTTGAAAAACTCTTAAGAGACCCAGAAAGGCAGCAGTAATCGTTGCCAAAGGTCATTCTAACTGACCCAGGGGTGTGAATACTTATGTAAATGAGATATTTCTCGATTTCATTTTCAATACATTTTCAAAAATGTCTAAAAACAAGTTTTCACTTTGTCATTATGTTGTATTGTGTGTAGTAGAATCAATGTTCAATTCAGGCTGTAACAACACAAGGTGGAATAAGTCAAGGGGATGAATACTTTCTATAGGCACTATATTATCAGCTGTTGAGATCTGTTGATATGGATACGTGATTATGTTTCCCTTGTTATTCAACAGTTTAAAACATACAATGAACTAAAACACAATGAATTGAACATAGCTAAAATGATAGTTAGGCCGCAAGCATGTACACCCTTGAGTATCGACAAGACACGTCTTGCCTGACCGGCAAATTAGTTAGCTAGAATTTTAGTCTGTGCTAATCACTGATCAGTCCATTAAAAAGCTATGTGTATTGCTTCAGTTAGCGAATGATTCAACGGTGTGATGGTTTGGTACAACGTATAACGTACATCAGTTAGCTTTATAAAACAGCAAACTAGACAATAAACCGCATTTGGCAATAACTAAGTAGCTAGCTAGCTAGCTCTGGTGCCAGCTAGCGATTTTTTTGCTCTTTAGAGCTGGCTAAATCCTTATCAAAAGAGCTTACCTTTCAGTTTGCTGTACGCGTAGTTAGAGCCATTCACACATTTCTTGTATGAATTACTGTACATTTATTTGGATCTCGTAATAGAGATTAGTTGACAACAAAAGTAGACACATCAAAAACACAAACAGGTTACCATCTTCCAAATCATCCGTCCCTCTGACGTCATCAGCGATGGACCCAGTAAAGTTCGTTCGTTTGATTTGCCTGAGTAAAAAAATTCAATTTAAATAAATACATATTTGCGCTGTAGTGCTGAAATCAGTGCAGGTTTGCGTTTGCTTTTTTTTGTGGTGAGACCGCAGGTACGTCATGACCTATCTTTTCACATGATAAAACAGCTTGTAGTTATCATGTCTAATTCTCATTAAATGACTATCAATGAGCATAGAATATAATATAATCGAGCCTATCATTCAGTTATCTGACGTCAACATCCTTAGTCATTGATAAAATGTTGATTGATGATGCCAATACATATTTTTCTAGCCTACGATAATATTTGGACAAATAAACTGGAAAGAAATATGATTTTATAACCTTCTAGGTAAAGTAAGATGGCAGGCCTAGAACACAGGGAATGATAGAGGCCTCTAGTGGCCAAAAGGTTGAAATAGCATGGGCAGCTCCATTGAGGACTTCTAACATTTTAATGTATTCAACTGGGTGGGACTTCCAACTTTATTGGCTGATCCGTCCTGGTGTCCATGCTGGAGTCGTGTCCAACCGGGTCATAAGGAGGGATCAGGCAGTTATGAAGAAGAAAATGGACTACTTCAAAATGGAGATGAACTCAATGGTGCTGCCCATGCTGTCACAGACTCTATAATGGCACAGATACAAAGATGAGTCCTCTATCTATCTCTATGGCATACAAAAAGGCAACTCGGCATATGCTACCTTACAGTTGACATTATTTGACTTAATTTGTAGTGGTGTGAGTTCACTGAGTTTGTGATCTTTCTTGGGGAGTGTTTGCAGACACACAGTTGTCGGCACACATTCCAATCGAGACGTTGTAATTCTCTCCAGACATTTCAGGTGTGAGCTATGGCCCTGCTGCTGTACAGTAGGACCCCGCAGGCGCAGAATCACACATTGTCACCCTCCTCTCCTCCTCCTCCATCCCGTCCTTACATTACACCCAGTCAGTTAATTCCTTTGTGGGAGTGTGTGCTCTTCATTAGCACTACTAATGTACCTCTCAGCATCTCCACTTCGACTAACTGTCAACTGCTATGCCAAGATAATAATGCATGCTATGTCAATGTTCAGGAAGTAAACCTAGTGCCATAATCCAACCTGGTCTCAGAGAATGTTGTATTATTCTGTATGCTAATCTGAAACAGTCCAATTAGTATGTCATATTACATTTCTTATGGCATATGTTAATTTGTCCATCGCCCATTTCGTATGATATGTTACAAATGACTATTCGTCTTGTATATGAATTTGCAAAATGTAGAATGTGTTATGAATTTGCAAAATGTACAATATGTTACTAATTTGCCAAACAGTATGGTATGTTTTAGTTTCTCAGATTTACGTCTCGTCTACGAGACCAGACGGCATAAATCCTAAAATACCAAATCATCTCTGGTACACCTTGGCCTAGATGTTTCTTGCTCTCTGTAACCTGTTTAGCTAGTAATGGAACATGAGAGTAGCTAGTAATGGAACATGAGAGTAGCTAGTAATGGAACATGAGAGTAGCTAGTAATATAACATGAGAGTAGCTAGTAATGGAACATGTGAGTAGCTAGTAATGGAACATGAGAGTAGCTAGTAATGGAACATGAGAGTAGCTAGTAATGGAACATGAGAGTAGCTAGTAATGGAACATGAGAGTAGCTAGTAATGGAACATGAGAGTAGCTAGTAATGGAACATGAGAGTAGCTAGTAATGGAACATGAGAGTAGCTAGTAATGGAACATGAGAGTAGCTAGTAATGGAACATGAGAGTAGCTAGTAATGGAACATGAGAGTAGCTAGTAATGGAACATGAGAGTAGCTAGTAATGGAACATGAGAGGGGTCCCTTGTTTTTTAGTTTTTAGTTTTAATAGAAATGTGTTCCTTCTGGGTCTGATTGACCCTCATTTTGCTCTCAAGCCCAAACCAATCTTTCCCAATCCAACAGCCTGTGTCCTTCATTCCCTGTTACAGTAAGAATCTCAGTGAGGGGGAGAGACAGTCCCTGCCTTGGTGCTCGCAAAACGTTAGCTCACCTAGCACCGCTAACAGTGAGTGAGACTAGACACTGGCCCTGTCCAACCAGATTGCCAGGCTGCATAGCATGGCAGCATATCTAACAGGTCCCATCCAACCAGGCTGCATAGCATGGTAGCATTTCTAACAGGTCCCATCCAACCAAACTGCCAGGCTGCATAGCATGGTAGCATATCTAACAGGTCCCATCCAACCAGACTGCCAGGCTGCATAGCATGGTAGCATTTCTAACAGGTCCCATCCAACCAGACTGCCAGGCTGCATAGCATGGTAGCATATCTAACAGGTCCCATCCAACCAGACTGCCAGGCTGCATAGCATGGTAGCATTTCTAACAGGTCCCGTCCAACCAAACTGCCAGGCTGCATAGCATGGTAGCATATCTAACAGGTCCCGTCCAACCAAACTGCCAGGCTGCATAGCATGGTAGCATATCTAACAGGTCCCATCCAACCAGACTGCCAGGCTGCATGGCATGGTAGCATTTCTAACAAGTCCCATCCAACCAGACTGCCAGGCTGCATAGCATGGTAGCATATCTAACATCCAACCAGACTGCCAGTCTGCATGGCATGGTAGCATTTCTAACAGGTCCCATCCAACCAGACTGCCAGGCTGCATGGCATGGTAGCATATCTAACAGGTCCCATCCAACCAGACTGCCAGGCTGCATAGCATGGTAGCATTTCTAACAGGTCCCATCCAACCAAACTGCCAGGCTGCATGGCATGGTAGCATATCTAACAGGTCCCATCCAACCAGACTGCCAGGCTGCATGGCATGGTAGCATTTCTAATAGGTCCCATCCAACCAGGCTGCCAGGCTGCATGGCATGGTAGCATTTCTAACAGGTCCCATCCAACCAGACTGCCAGGCTGCATGGCATGGTAGCATTTCTAACAGGTCCCATCCAACCAGACTGCCAGGCTGCATGGCATGGTAGCATATCTAACAGGTCCCATCCAACCAGACTGCCAGGCTGCATAGCATGGTAGCATTTCTAACAGGTCCCATCCAACCAAACTGCCAGGCTGCATGGCATGGTAGCATATCTAACAGGTCCCATCCAACCAGACTGCCATGCTGCATAGCATGGTAGCATTTCTAACAGGTCCCATCCAACCAAACTGCCAGGCTGCATAGCATGGTAGCATATCTAACAGGTCCCATCCAACCAGACTGCCAGGGTGCATAGCATGGTAGCATTTCTAACAGGTCCCATCCAACCAGACTGCCAGACTGCATGGCGGCATATTGGCGGCCCACTGGTCTCATCGGCTTTATTTATCGTGTGAATATGCCAGGAGACATCTGCTGCAGCTGCGGCTCCATCCCCCCGTGTCCACTCAGAGGAGCACGTCAGCCTCTCCTAGAAGATCCATCAGGGAGGTGACCAGTCGGTCTGCGGGGAGAACAGGTGACAGGGGCTTCTGCATCCCTTTATAGTATTTCTAACCAGAACCCATTGGGCCGACCCATAGTGCTCTGGTCAAAAGGAGTGCACTATATAGGGAATATAGTACCATTTGAGACACATCCTGGGAGGAGACTACATTATGCCGCCTGCTGTCCAGCTGCATGTTGCTCCAATAGGATGGATGTCCTCTCAGATCGCCGTTCACCCAGCTCTGATTAACGCGATGGGAAGACAGAGGGAGGTTTCACAGCATGTTGCGTCTCCGGCCTCTCCGGCGCTGGCCCTCATGTTTAGATGTTTACTGGATCTGAGAGCTGTTGTTTTGTTGTTTGGTGTCTGCAGTCTGCTCGCTGCTGTATGTGGCTATTTTTGGGTGCAATGAGGGTACAGCTCTGCTCTGCAGCCATCTGATGTGGCCTGGCTCGTCTGTCTTTGTACTCTCTGTCTCTCTCCCTCTCTCTGTTTCTCTCTCTCTCTCTGTTTCTCTCTCTCTCTCTCTCTCTCTCTCTCTCTCTATCTCTGTCTCTCTCTCACCTTCTCCCTCTCCTTCCACACCAGTAGGTCTCACTCTCTCGTTCTAACCCACACTGAGAGAGAGAGAGAGAGAGAGAGAGAGAGAGAGAGAGAGCAGTGAAAATGTCCTTTGTTTGCTTATTCCTGAAAAGAGTAACCAAGAAATACATTTCAGCTTGACAAATATCCACGGTGCAATTTCCAGAATAAATTTGTAGCTTAGAATAGAATAAGTAGTGACTTATGTCCCAAAAAACTGTACATCTTATTTTGAAGTGTTGTACAGCGCGGGCCTACGTCAATCTGCAAACCAACATCCACACGTTGTTGCCTTGTGGCATAGCAGAACAATTTAAAACATTTTTTAACATGTTTAAATCGTATTACTCAAATGTGTTTCCCTGCAGTTCACTTTATAGTAAAATAATTCAACACACATTTCATTTGGGTCATAAAGCACATTTACAGAATGAAATGTCTTCCTGACACTTTTTTTTTTTTACAAAGTTTAATCCTTATAACAATATTGAAAAGAATTACATCTTCATTTTAGAGCTTCCTGCTTTTACTGATTTTTTTTTTTATCTCCTCCTCAAAAAAAAGAAAACAAGAAGTACATCTGTCTCTCAGTCTTATAATTCCCCTGAGGTCTGAGATAAAAGACAAAACCATTTTCACAATAAGCAAGAGATTAGGTTGGGGGGGTTGGGGGGGGGGGGGGGGGGGGGGGGGATATTGTGATTGTTTTATGGCATTTACCAGCCACTAGAACAAGATTAATATTCTCAATCAAACAATGGATTGGCGTGTGTTGCTTTTTCCTGCCTGAAAGGCTGCACTTCTGTGTGTGTGTGTGTGTGCATGTGTGCGTGTGTGTGTGTGTGTGTGTGTGTGTGAGTCCTCAAATCCTAAACCCACCCATTCCGCTGACTGAAGAAGCTTTTTGGCAGCAGGAGTAAACTGTAGCCTATTGGGTACTTATTCAACAATGCCCAAAATAAGCACTTTATTATAAAACATAATACAATGTGTGTATATATTCCTCTTTTGGAATTATCTTCTTCTTTCCTTCGGGGTTACAGGAAAGTAGATTGGTTGTTCATGGTTTTCAAAAGGAGCTTTAGAATAAAAAAATACAATTGTGTTTTTAAAAAATTGTGTTTTTTTTAATGAAGTTTACATCAAAAGTATATTTTTGGGATTGTTCCATGTACTCGCTTGCTTTAACAAACAGTCACAGGACAGTAAGAAGCTCATGTAAATGATAAATAATATCAAAATCAAAGAAACCTGCAACACAAGCATCATACATTTCTGTAAACATTTTGAAAAGACAATTATCCTTTTTATCCTCATGTTCCATTTTTATCCCATCAGAACAGCCTCAATTGGTCGGGGACATGGACTCTACAAGGTGTTGAAATCGTTCCACATGGACTCTACAAGGTGTTGAAATCGTTCCACATGGACTCTACAAGGTGTTGAAATCGTTCCACATGGACTCTACAAGGTGTTGAAATCGTTCCACATGGACTCTACAAGGTGTTGAAATCGTTCCACAGGGATCCCGGGCCATGTTGGTTTCAATGTTTCCCACAGTTGTGTCGAGTTGACTCAATGTCCTTTGTGTAGTGGACCATTCTTAATACACACGGGAAACTGTTGAGCATGAAAAACCCAGCAGCGTTGCAGTTCTTCACACTCTCAACCGGTGTGCCTGGCACCTACTACCATACCTTGTTCAAAGGCACTTAAAGGCACTTAAAGGCACTTAAATCCTTTGTCTTGCCCATCCCCCCTCTGATTGGCTCACGTACAATCCATGTCTCAATTGTCTCAAGGCTTAAACGTCCTTCTTTAACCCGTCTCCTCCACTTCATCTACTCTGATTGAAGTGGATTTAACAAGAGACATCAATAAGGATCATGTTTTATGTCATCGAAAGAGAAGGTGTTCCTAATGTTTTATACACTCAGTGTGTGTGTGTGTGTGTGCGTGTGTGTGTGTGTGTGTGTGTGTGTGTGTGTATCTATGTATAATTTAAGGTTAATACCATAATAGGCTTAAATGAAATCATCTTCGTTTATGCGACTAGTTTAGTTTAAATATAGTGCATTAATATGGCTACATCTCTTATTTGATCATAATAATAACTTTACTCCCATCAATTGTTGATAATAATTACAAAAGTGATTTTAAATTCTTCCCAATTCCTAATCTGAAACATCAATGACAGTGAAAGTTTATTAATGTAAGGGGGTTAGTACGCCAAGCGAAAGTTCCACTAGCCTCCTGTAGGTGTCACTCTGTATCCACACTGAATATCAAACAAGCAACCCGTCACAGACTGATGTGTGCATTGACCACTAGGTGGTGCTATTGTACAACAGATGTGTGCATTGACCACTAGGCGGTGCTATTGTACATGAGAACAGTCCGACAGAACTGAAGCTTCAACAACCATCACTACTGTTACTGGACTCATCGGAGTGTCATCATGTGTAATTATCAAAGCAAAGAAATGATGCACCACAGTCTCCCTCTAGCTCTTTTATAAAGCCAATAATGTACTGATTTTTAATTTATTTGTCCTTCATTTACACAGGGAAGTCACATTGAGATTGACATCTCCATCTCAAGTGAGCCTTGATACAGTGATGTTTTATCATGTGATTTATTTAGTAGTGAGTCCATTACAAATAGCACGATAAAAAGAGGTTGTGATTAAGTGATTGACAGGACAGGGACCACTGAACCGAATATTAAAAATAGATGGAAGGATTTCATCTTGTGAACACTGTACACCAATATTTAAACAGATCCGATTTGGTTTTTAATACCAGTTTATTAGAGGTGGGATTATATATTGACATGTTCTAGTTATAAACCTTCTGCAAAGTGGATTTTTTTTTCTCACAGGGTGAACACAGTCCCGAAATAACCTTGGAACAAACTGATGGAACGTTGTTTTGAAAGGATTGCATTCACAGTACACATGCAATCCCGGAACACTTAGACGGATACTACTCCCACCCAATCCTATCAACGTAACGGCATGTCATCATATCGACTGTCTGCTGGTGGGGAAGAGAGGAGACTGCATTGTGGATTTCTTTGTTTCGCCAGATCTCTGAGTCGCCACACGTCTAGTAGTCCACATGCACTGTTGGATATAGAAACACAAGCATTTCGCTGCACCTGCGATAACATCTGCAAATCTGTGTACGCTATCAATAGACTTTGATTTTTAATTTTAATTTGATTTGATGCCAGGGAATATTACGGGATCACTTAGTTGCTACAAAATGAATATGTGGGAAGTTGGGATGCGTCTTACTGTTGGGATGAAATTATTGAAAGAGACGGGAGACTGGGAGTCACTGGTTCCCATCCAAGGCACTCCAAACTGGGGAGAGGCTTTGGCCATCAGCCACCAGGGTGGAAGGGACATCTGTCTCACATAGAGATGAGGGAGAAAGAAAAAGACAGGGGGAAAGAGAGAGATACTTGTCTTTATTGAGACGTCCTAATTTGACTTTAATCTGTCTTTATTGAGACGTCCTAATTTGACTTTAATCTGTCTTTATTGAGACATCCTAATTTGACTTTAATCTGTCTTTATTGAGACATCCTAATTTGACTTTAATCTGTCTTTATTGAGACATCCTAATTTGACTTTAATCTGACTTTATTGAGACATCCTAATTTGACTTTAATCTGTCTTTATTGAGACATCCTAATTTGACTTTAATCTGTCTTTATTGAGACGTCCTAATTTGACTTTAATCTGTCTTTATTGAGACATCCTAATTTGACTTTAATCTGTCTTTATTGAGACATCCTAATTTGACTTTAATCTGTCTTTATTGAGACATCCTAATTTGACTTTAATCTGTCTTTATTGAGGCGTCCTAATTTGCTTGAAAACACCCCAGTACCCCCCCATCACGTTTCATAAAAGAGGAGAAAAATAAAGACAGGAGAGAGAGAATGACATGGAGGAAGGAGGGAAAGAAGGGAGGGAGGGAGGGAGGTGGCACTGAACCCTGCACCCTCAGGAGTGCCTGTTGCCGGAGCTAGCTGTCTGTCTGGGGGATTGGCACTAATTCAGACGCCTCTCTCCTATCCTCGCCTCTCCTCTCGCTATCCCACACGCTAGCACATCGCTCAACCCAGCGAGGACCTAGGGCAACGCCCCCTCACCATGGTTCTGCTGTTTCACCTAAAAGAGGAAAGGGAGGTGGGAGATGAGTGGGGGGACTCAAGGTCAACGCAAGAGCCATGAATTGGGGTGGAAGAGATCTGATGAGATTTTCATTCTCTCTCTCTGCCCCACGCGCCGCCATGCAGGTCTGGTAGCATCACCATCACCTTGCAGAACTGTCAATCCCACCACCTTCACCACCTTCACCACCTTCACTACCTTCCACCACTTTCACTACCTTCCACCACCTTCACCACCTTCACTACCTTCCACCACCTTCACCACCTTCCACCACCTTCACTACCTTCCACCACCTTCACTACCTTCCACCACCTTCCACCACCTTCACCACCTTCCACCACCTTCACCACCTTCCACCACCTTCACTACCTTCCACCACCTTCACTACCTTCCACCACCTTCACTACCTTCCACTACCTTCACTACCTTCCACCACCTTCCACCACCTTCACCACCTTCCACCACCTTCACCACCTTCCACCACCTTCACTACCTTCCACCACCTTCACTACCTTCCACCACCTTCACTACCTTCCACCACCTTCACTACCATCCACCACCTTCACTACCTTCCACCACCTTCCACCACCTTCACCACCTTCACCACCTTCACTACCTTCCACCACCTTCACTACCTTCCACCACCTTCACTACCTTCCACCACCTTCACTACCTTCACCACCTTCACTACCTTCCACCACCATCACTACCTTCCACCACCTTCACTACCTTCCACCACCTTCACTACCTTCCACCACCTTCCACCACCTTCACCACCTTCCACCACCTTCACTACCTTCCACCACCTTCACCACCTTCCACCACCTTCCACCACCTTCACTACCTTCCACCACCTTCACTACCTTCCACCACCTTCACTACCTTCCACCACCTTCCACCACCTTCACCACCTTCACTACCTTCCACCACCTTCACTACCTTCCACCACCTTCACTACCTTCCACCACCTTCCACCACCTTCACCACCTTCCACCACCTTCACCACCTTCCACCACCTTCACTACCTTCCACCACCTTCACTACCTTCCACCACCTTCACTACCTTCCACCACCTTCCACCACCTTCACCACCTTCACCACCTTCCACCACCTTCACCACCTTCACTACATTCTACCACCTTCCACCAACTTCACCACCTTCACCACCTTCACTACCTTCCACCACCTTCACCACCTTCACCACCTTCACAACCTTCCACCACCTTCACTACCTTCCACCACCTTCACTACCTTCCACCACCTTCACCACCTTCACTACCTTCCACCACCTTCACCATCTTCACCACCTACCACCACCTTCACCACCTTCACCACCTTCTACCACCTTCCACCAACTTCACCACCTTCACCACCTTCACTACCTTCCACCACCTTCACCACCTTCACCACCTTCACTACCTTCAATCCACCTTCACCAGCTTCCACCACCTTCACCACCTTCACCACCTTCACCACCTTCACTACCTTCTACCACCTTCCACCACCTTCACCACCTTCACCACCTTCCACCACCTTCACTACCTTCACCAACTTCCACCACCTTCACTACCTTCCACCACCTTCCACCACCTTCACCACCTTCACCACCTACCACCACCTTCACCTCATCATCCCCCTGTTTTAGAAGGCAACGAAGGAACAAGGGAGTGAGGGGTGGATGGAAGGGGGAGAAAAACAAGGGAAAGCCTGTTTATTTCCCAGCAGGCCTGTTAATCTATGTGGACTGGGAGGTAATAGGACATTTGCATGAGGGGCTGAGGGAGGTGTCAGTGATAACTACATGGTAGTGTCATCCCTTCCTAAATATGCTGAGCTTTCTCTAACCCCCTCATCAAACACCAGGATCTTTATGGGCTGTTTCATATTGTGCCGTAATGTGCTTTATTGTCCACAGAATAAGCTTTCTTTAAGGTAATTGGAAAGTGGGGGGAAACGGTCTCTCGCTATCGTCTCAATATTTAAATACATTATTTCTGAAATGTGCCCCGACGTAATGACCCTGTCGGTGTAAAACGTGAGATTTATCTTGGCAGAGGAAATTGATCCATTTCACCTTTGTCTAATGGAAATGTTTTATCCTACCGGGTTATCTGGGGATATGTAAATGGTCCTGGAGACAGGGTGTGTGTGTTGGTGTGTGGGTGTTAGTGGGTATATGTGTGTGTGTGTGGTTATCTGATCTGTGTAAATGAATGGCCCTGGGAGCCGCTGTGTAAAGAGGAGGAGGCCCTGCGAGTCAGAGTATAAAGAGGAGAGGCCCTGGGAGCCGCTGTATAAAGAGGAGGAGGCCCTGCGAGTCAGAGTATAAAGAGGAAGAGGCCCTGGGAGTCACAGTTTAAAGGGGAGGAGAGGCCCTGGGAGTCACAGTTTAAAGGGGAGGAGAGGCCCTGGGAGTCACAGTATAAAGGGGAGGAGAGGCCCTGGGAGTCACAGTTTAAAGGGGAGGAGAGGCCCTGGGAGTCACAGTATAAAAGAGAGGAGGCCCTGGGAGCCACAGTATAAAAGAGAGGAGGCCCTGGGAGCCACTGTATAAAGGAGAGGAGAGGAGGCCCTGGGAGTCACAGTTTAAAGGAGAGGAGAGGAGGCCCTGGGAGTCACTGTTTAAAGTAGAGGAGGCCCTGGGAGTCACTGTTTAAAGTAGAGGAGAGGAGGCCCTGGGAGTCACTGTATAAAGGAGAGGAGGCCCTGGGAGTCACTGTATAAAGGAGAGGAGAGGAGGCCCTGGGAGTCACTGTATAAAGGAGAGGAGGCCCTGGGAGTCACTGTATAAAGGAGAGGAGGCCCTGGGAGTCACTGTATAAAGGAGAGGAGGCCCTGGGAGTCACTGTATAAAGGAGAGGAGGCCCTGGGAGTCACTGTATGAAGGAGAGGTGGCCCTGGGAGTCACTGTTTAAAGGAGAGGAAAGGAGGCCCTGGGAGTCACAGTATAAAGGAGAGGAGGCCCTGGGAGTCACTGTATAAAGGAGAGGAGAGGCCCTGTGAGTCACTGTATAAAGAAGAGGAGAGGCCCTGGGAGTCACTGAATAAAGAACAAGAGAGGATGGTGTACCAGTTGAAGAATACCAAACCTTTTTCTATGTACTCAGAGGATCACTATTAGCATGTTTTAACCACTCCTATAAAAATGGTATTTGTATTTATTAAAGCTCCCCATTAGTTCCTGCCAAGGCATCAGCTACTCTTCCTGGGGTTTATTAAAGCTCCCCATTAGTTCCTGCCAAGGCAGCAGCTACTCTTCCTGTGGTTTATTAAAACTCCCCATTAGTTCCTGCCAAGGCAGCAGCTACTCTTCCTGGGGTTTATTATGGATCCCCATTAGTTCCTGCCAAGGCATCAGCTACTCTTCCCGGGGTTTATTATGGATCCCCATTAGTTCCTACCAAGGCATCAGCTACTCTTCCTGGGGTTTATTATGGATCCCCATTAGTTCCTGCCAAGGCAGCAGCTACTCTTCCCGGGGTTTATTATGGATCCCCATTAGTTCCTGCCAAGGCAGCAGCTACTCTTCCCGGGGGTTTATTAAAGCTCCCCATTAGTTCCTGCCAAGGCAGCAGCTACTCTTCCTGGGGTTTATTAAAGCTCCCCATTAGTTCCTGCCAAGGCAGCAGCTACTCTTCCTGGGGTTTATTAGGGGTCCCCATTAGTTCCTGCCAAGGCATCAGCTACTCTTCCCGGGGTTTATTATGGATCCCCATTAGTTCCTGCCAAGGCATCAGCTACTCTTCCTGGGGTCCAGCAACATTGAGGCAGTTCTATGCAATTTTTCATAACACATTAAGTGTGTTCCCTCAGGCCACTACTCTACTGTACGTGTGTGTAGAATGCGTGTCTTATCATGTGTGTGTGTCTGTGCCTGTGTGTGTGTGTCTCTTCACAGTCCCCGCTGTTCCATGAGGTGTATTTTTATCTGTTTTTAAATCTGATTCTACTGCTTTCGTCAGTTACTTGATGTGGAATAGAGTTCCATGTATTCATGGCTCTATGTAGTACTGTGGAATAGAGTTCCATGCAGTCATGGCTCTATGTAGTACTGTGGAATAGAGTTCCATGTAGTCATGGCTCTATGTAGTACTGTGGAATAGAGTTCCATGCAGTCATGGCTCTATGTAGTACTGTGGAATAGAGTTCCATGCAGTCATGGCTCTATGTAGTACTGTGGAATAGAGTTCCATGTAGTCATGGCTCTATGTAGTACTGTGGAATAGAGTTCCATGGAGTCATGGCTCTATGTAGTACTGTGGAATAGAGTTCCATGTAGTCACGGCTCTATGTAGTACTGTGGAATAGAGTTCCATGGAGTCATGGCTCTATGTAGTACTGTGGAATAGAGTTCCATGTAGTCATGGCTCTATGTAGTACTGTGGAATAGAGTTCCATGTAGTCATGGCTCTATGTAGTACTGTGGAATAGAGTTCCATGCAGTCATGGCTCTATGTAGTACTGTGGAATAGAGTTCCATGCAGTCATGGCTCTATGTAGTACTGTGGAATAGAGTTCCATGTAGTCATGGCTCTATGTAGTACTGTGGAATAGAGTTCCATGCAGTCATGGCTCTATGTAGTACTGTGGAATAGAGTTCCATGTAGTCATGGCTCTATGTAGTACTGTGGAATAGAGTTCCATATAGTCATGTCTCTATGTAGTACTGTGCACCTCCCATAGTCTGTTCTGGACTTGGGGACTGTGCATGTATTGTGGGGTATGCATGGGTGTCTGAGCTGTGTGCCAGTAGTTTAGACAGACATCTCGGTGCATTCAACATGTGCATTCAATACACAATACCTCTGCATCTCGGGGGCATTCAATACCGCTCACAAATACAAGTAGTGATGAAGTCAATCTCTCCTCCACTTTGAGCCATGGGAGATGTACATGCATGTCATTATTGTGAGCGCTCCGTGTACATTTATGAGCCAGTGGTGCTGCCCTGTTCTGAGCCAATTGCAATTTTCCTAAGTCCCTCTTTGTGGCACCTGACCACATGACTGAACAGTAGTCAAGGTGAGACAAAACTAGGGCCTGTAGGACCTGCCTTGTTGATAGTGTTGTTAAGAAGGTAGAAACTAGGACCTGTAGGACCTGCCTTGTTGATAGGGCTGTTAAGGTAGAAACTAAGGCCTGTAGGACCTGCCTTGTTGATAGGGCTGTTAAGAAGGTAGAAACTAGGGCCTGTAAGGACCTGCCTTGTTGATAGTGCTGTTTAAAAGGCAGATCAGTGGTTTATTATGGACAGGGAGAAGTCTATCTTAGCTGCTGTTGTATCAACATGTTTTGACCATGACAGTTTTACAATCCATGGTTACTCCAAAGCAGTTTAGTCACCTCAACTTTCCACATCATTTGTTACAAGATTTGTCCCAAATACAATGCTTTAAGTTTTTTTTACAATATTTAGGAATAACTTATTTCTCGCCACCCATTCTGATACTCACTGCAGCTCTTCGTTAAGTTGCTGCAGGGATTTCACTCGTTGTAGTAGCTGACGTGCATAGTGTTGAGTCATCCGCATACATAGACAGATTATCATATCCTCAACAAGGTCTGATTTCATTATTACTGAAACAGGACCCAAGTGGTTAATATAAAGATCCATTCAGACGCTTCAGTGTCGTGATGCAAATATTCTAGCAAAATGCGTAGCGCATAGAATTAAAAAAGTATTGTCGGATATTATTTATCCTAATCAGACAGGTTTTTTTTTTACATGGACGATACATTGGAGATAATATAAGACAAATACTGGAAACAATAGAACACTATTGTAACGGTTTTCTTCTGGGGAAAGAGAGGCGGACCAAAATGCAGCGTGGTTAGTTTTGTACATCTTTAATAAAGATGAAAATACAACAATCTACAAAACAAGAAAAAAACCAAAACAGTCCTATCTGGTGTAACAAACACAGGCACAATCACCCACAAAACAGTCCTATCTGGTGTAACAAACACAGGCACAATCACCCACAAAACAGTCCTATCTGGTGTAACAAACACAGGCACAATCACCCACAAAACAGTCCTATCTGGTGTAACAAACACAGGCACAATCACCCACAAAACAGTCCTATCTGGTGTAACAAACACAGGCACAATCACCCACAAAACAGTCCTATCTGGTGTAACAAACACAGGCACAATCACCCACAAAACAGTCCTATCTGGTGTAACAAACACAATCACCCACAAAACAGTCCTATCTGGTGCCACAAACACAAAGACAGGAACAATCACCCACAAAACCCAACACAAAACAGGCTACCTAAATATGGTTCCCAATCAGAGACAACGACTAACACCTGCCTCTGATTGAGAACCATATCAGGCCAAACATAGAACTAGACAAACTAGACATGTAACATAGAATGCCCACTCAGATCACACCCTGACCAACCAACACATAGAAACATACAAAGCAAACTATGGTCAGGGTGTGACAACTATGAAATATCTGGGAAACCAGGCCTGGTATTCATAGCTGACTTTGAAAAGGATTTTGATAAAGTAAGACTGGAGTTTTATTGTTAATGCCTGCAATATTTACAATATCGGAATATCGATTTATTATGGCCATCGAAATGTTAGCTATTTAAATCAGATGCAACAATAATATTAAGGGGCTAAAAATCCAGGTGTCATTGTACGCTGATGATTCATGTTCTCTTTTAAATCCACAATGTTGATCCCTCCACAGCCTCATAGAGGATCTAGGTTTTTCGAATCTCTCTGGATTTAAAACCAAATTATGATAAATGCACTATATTATGTATTGGAACACAAAAATATTAAACTTTAACATTACTGTGTCGTTTACCAATAAAACGGTCTGACTGTGATGTGGCCATACTCTCTATTCATATCCCGAAAGAAAGAAATGATTTCACTACAATAAAAATAAAAAATAAGAAGTGGAAAGATCTTCCTACCATGGAAAGATCTTCCTACCATGGAAAGATCTTCCTACCATGGAAAGATCTTCCTACCATGGAAAGATCTTCCTACCATGGAAAGATCTTTCTACCATGGAAAGGAAAATACCAGTCTATTGGTGGAAAAATCACCCTGATTAACTCTTTAGTCATATCCCAGTTTACCTAATTTCTTATGGCCTTGACTCCAACTAGCAACTTGTTTTTTAAAAATTATATGACAAAAAAAAGATTGCATTTTATTTGGAATGACAACCCAGACAAAAGTAAATGGGCCTATGTATATAATGAACATGAATTCAGAGGGCATAAATTATTAAATATTAAAGCATTAGACCTCTCACTAATGGCTTTAGTCATACAAACGTTTTACTTAAATCCAAACTGCTTCTATTGCAGATTAGTAAGAACATTAGACAACAGGTGGAAAATATAGGCATTTAGCAAGACACCCCCAAAAAAGGAGTGGTTCTGCAATAAACTTTTTTGTTTTTCCAGCGGTCCATGTCCTTTTTGGGCTACCTCATATCCACGGAGAGAGTGGAGATGGAGGAGCAACGTGCCAGCGCAGTCAGGTCAAGGCCCATCGCCAACTCCGTGAAAGCAGTCCAGTGATTCCTGGGGTTCACCTACAGTTCCGGAGGTTCATCCGGTACTTCGGCACGGTGGTCGCGTCTCTTACCTCCCTGCTGAGAGGAGGTCCCCAGCGGTTTCGTTGGACGGCGGAGGCGGAGATGTTGAAGGCATGCTTCACTACTGCTCCCGTGCTGGCACATCCTAACCCCTCACTCCCCTTCATCGTCGTGGTGGATGCCTCCGAAGTATAAGTCGGGGCAGTGCTGTCCCAGCGCAGCGGAATCCCTCCCAAGCTGCAGCCCTGCGCCTTCTACTCCAAGCAGCTGAGCCCCCCCCCCCCCCCCCCCCCCCCCCCCAGAGGAACTACGTCATCCGTGTTTACGTCTCTTCCTGCTCAGTCTGTGCCCAGTCTAAGACACCCAGACACCTACCTTATGGAAAGCTCCTTCCTCTGCCCGTTCCACCACGACCCTTGTCTCACCTCTCGGTGGACTTTGTCACTGACATTTCCCTCTTCCAGACGAAAACTACCGTTCTCGTCGTTGTGGACCAGTTTTCCAAAGCTTGTGCCTCCTTCCTCTGCCTGGGCTCCCGTCAGGCACGCAAACCACGGAGGCGCTTTATACACACATCTTCCAGCACTACGGGATCCCCGTAGTGCTGGAACAGGCCGACCGCCACCGCAGTGAAGCGCCAGTTCTCTCTCCAGGTGACCGGATCTGGCTCTCCACCCTCCGCCTGCCCCTCCGCCTGCCCCTCCGCCTGCCCTGCCGGAAGTTGAGCCAGTGGTTTGTGGGGCCATTTAAAGTCCTGAGGAGGGTTAATGAGGTAACGTACCATTTGCAACTCCCTGCTGATTACCTCATTAACCTGACTTTTCATGTGTCTCTCCTCAGGCCAGTGGTGCCTGGTCCCCTCGCTGAGGCTGACCCAGTGGTGCCCCTTGCTGAGGCTGACCCAGTGGTGCCCCTCGCTGAGGCTGACCCAGTGGTGCCCCTCTGCCTCCTATGGACATCGAGGCAGGTCCGGCGTACTCGGTCCTTGAAGTCCTGAATTCGAGGCGTCGGGAGGGGCGTCTCCAGTACCTCATCGACTGGGAGGGGTACGGCCCAGAGGAGCGGTGCTGGGTTCCTGCGTCCTCAGTCGCCGCCCTGACCGACCAGCACCGTGTCCCTGTTGTCATCCCAAAGGCCGGTGTCGTACCGCTGCTGGTGCAGCGCGTCGGGGGGGGGGGGGGGGGGGGTACTGTCACAGATTCCCCCTGGTACTCCCGCTCATTCTGTTTACTAGCTCCGGAGGTCTTCGTCACTGGCCTTCTAATCGTCACTGAACTGGATCGTCACCACCAACCCCGGACTGTCTTGTCTCAATACGCACACCTGGTTCCCATTCCCCCTGATTAGTATGTGTATATATGTGCCCTCTGTTCCCCATCATCCTTGTTGATTATTGTTCCATGTCCGTTGGTCTTGTGAGTACCTGTGCTCTGTTGTTTCGGATTGTGTGTTGTCGTGTTAGTGTGCACTTGTTATTACGGGTCTCGTCCCGTGTATTTATTAGAGGTTTACACCTTGCTCTTTGTTTGGGGTACAGCCCTGTGTTAAATAAACTCAGCAAAAAAAGAAATGTCTTCTCACTGTCAACTGCATTTATTTTCAACAAACTTAACGCGTAAATATTTGTATGAACATAACAAGATTCAGCAACTGAGACACAAACTGAACAAGTTCCACAGACAAGTGACTAACAGAAATGGAATTATGTGTCCCTGAACAAAGAGGGGGGAGTCAAAATCAAAAGTAACAGTCAGTATCTGGTGTGGCCACCAGCTGCATTAAGTACTGCAGTGCATCTTCTCCTAATGGACTGAACCAGATTTGCCAGTTCTTGATGTGAAATGTTACCCCACTCTTCCACCAAGGCTCCTACAAGTTCCCTGACATTTCTGGGAATGGCCCTCACCCTCACCCTCCGATCCAACTGGTCCCAGATGTGCTCAATGTGGATTGAGATCCGGGCTCTTCGCTGGCCATGGCAGAACACATGGCCTGTCTTGCAGGAAATCACACACAGAACGAGCAGTACGGCTGGTGGCATTGTCATGCTAGAGGGTCATGTCAGGATGAGCCTGCAGGAAGGGTACCACATGAGGGAGGAGGATGTCTCCCCTGTAACACACAGAGTTGAGATTGCCTGCAATGACAACAAGCTCAGTCCGATGATGCTATGACACACCGCCCCAGATCATAATGAACTCTCCACCTCCAAATCGATCCCGCTCCAGAGTACAGGCCTCGGTGTAACGCTCATTCCTTCAACGTTAAACGCAAATCAGACCATCACCCCTGGTGAGACAAAACCGCGACTCATCAGTGAAGAGCACTTTTTGCCAATCCTGTATGATCCAGCGATGGTGGGTTTGTGCCCATAGGCGACGTTGTTGCCGGTGATGTCTGGTGAGGACCTGCCTTACAACAGGCCTTACAGGGCCTCAGTCCAGCCTCTCTCAGCCTATTGCGGTCAGTCTGAGCACTGATGGAGGGATTGTGCGTTCCTGGTGCAACTCGGGCAGTTGTTGTTGCCATCCTGTACCTGTCCCACAGGTGCAGTCCTCCGTCATGTCTCCGTCATGTTCCTGACGTACGCTGTTTTGGGTAGAATAAAATACCCTATTTCATAATCCTGCGCTTGTCTGCTATCATTATATAACGTGACACTATTGTAAAATATACTGTGTCCGTAAAATTTATATAGGTTCAGGGCTTTGTGAAACAGCACAGTTAAAAATGTATGGCAAATAGAAATCAAAACCGGATGGTCTTCAGACATAGAGGTGGGGGGGCAGGGTAGCCTAGTGGTTAGAGTGTTGGACTAGTAACCGGAGCTGTCATTCTACCCCTGAACAGTTACCTGAACCCACTGTTCCTATGCCGTCATTGTAAATAAGAATTTGTTCTTAACTGACTTGGCTCAATACATCACTGAGTGAGGCATTAAATCTCACTGGCAGTAGGTGCTGATGTGAAGAGTGTGCAATCATCAGCATACATAGTCCAATCTTTATTATTGTTATTATAATTTTTTTTACCTTATGGGTTTACCCAGTGGTGTTTGTTCTTCACTGGTTGGCCTTTTCTTGTGGCAACAGGTCACACATCTTGCTGCTGTGATGGCACAGTGTGGCATTTCACACAATAGATTATCAAAGTTTATCAAAATTGTATATGTTTTCAAATTCTTTGTGGGTCTGTGAAATCTGAGGGAAATATGGGTCTCTAATATGGTCATGTATTTGACAGGAGGTTAGGAAGTGCAGCTCAGTTTTCACCTCATTTTGTGGACAGTGTGCACATTCTCTCTCTCTCTCTCTCTCTCTCTCTCTCTCTCTCTTTCTCTCTCTCTCTCTCTCAGACCTCCTATACCTCCTCTCCTTCAGGACAGTACATGATGGCAGTGAGGGGTGTGCTCCAAATAGGATGTATCTATTATGTTTTGGCTGATCTGAGACCATTTTAATTAGGCGCTGGTTTCCATATGCCAAGAGTCATGAAATGGACAGGGAATATTTTGAGATAGAAGCTGTTTTCCAGTCTCTCAGTCCCAGCTTTGATGCACCTGTATTGAACTCACCTTCTGGATGATAGCGGGGTGAACAGGCAGTGGCTCGGGTGGTTGTTGTCCTTGATGATCTTTATGGCCTTCCTGTGACATCGGGTGGTGTAGGTATCCTGGAGGGCAGGTAGTTTGCCCCCGGTGGCGCGTTGTGCAGACCTCACTACCCTCTGGAGAGCCTTGCGGTTGTGGGCGGAGCAGTTGCCGTACCAGGCGTTGAAAATAAGAATTTGTTCTTAACTGATTTGCCTAGTTAAATAAAGGTAAAATAAAAATTGGAGTTGTACCTGGAGGATGTTTTCGCAGAATTCTGCATTCAGAGTTTCAAATTGGTGTTTGTCCCATTTAGTTAATTCTTGGTTGGTGAACGGATCCCAGACCTGACTACCATAAAGGACAATAGATTCTATAATTGATTCAAGTATTTTTAGCCAGATCCTAGTTGGGATGTCGAATTTTATGTTCCTTTTGATTGCTTAGAAGGCCCTTCTTGCCTTGTGTCTCAGATCATTCACATCTTTGTGGAAGTTACCTGTGGTGTTGATGTTTTGGCCGAGGTAGGTATAGTTTTTTTTGTGTGCTCTAGGGCAACAGTGTTTAGATGGAATTTGTATTTTTTGGAGCACCATAATTTTGGTCTTACTGAGATTTACTGTCAGGGTCCAGGTCTGACAGAATCTGTACAGAAGTTCTAGGTGCTAATGTAGGCCCTCCTTGGTTGGTGACAGAAGCACCAGATCATCAGCAAACAGTAGACATTTGACTTCAGATTCTAGTAGGGTGAGGCCGGGTGCTGCAGACTGTTCTAGTGCCCTCGCCAAATCATTGATATATATATATATGTTGAAGAGGGTGGGGCTCAAGCTGAATCCCTGTCTCACCCCATGGCCCTGTGGGAAGAAATGTGTGTTGTTTGTGTACATGGATTTTATAATGTTGTATGTTTTCCCCAACACGCATTTCCATCAGTTTGTATCGGAGACCCTCATGTCAAATTGAGTCAAAACCTTTTTTGAAATCAACAAAGCATGACAAGACTTTGCCTTTGTCTTGTTGTGTTTGTTTGTCAATTAGGGTGTGCAGGGTGAATACGTGGTCTGTCGTACAGTAATTTGGTGAAAAGGCAGTTTGACATTTGCTCAATAATTGCTTTCAATAAGAAACTCTACGAGTCTGCTGTTAATGATAACGCAGAGGATTTTCCCAAGGTTGCTGTTGACGCATATACCAAGGTAGTTGTTGAGGTAAAATTTGTCTCCACTTTTGTGGATTGGGGTGATCAGTCCTTGGTTCCAAATATTGGGGAAGATGCTGAAGCTGAGGATGATGTTAAAGAGTTTTAGTATAGCCAATTGGAATTTGTTGTCTGTATATTTTATAACTTCATTTAGGGGCCATCAACACCACAGGACTTTTTGGGTTGGAGGGTTTTTATTTAGTTCATTCCAGTAGTTTTTGGTAGTATTTAATAGCTGATTCTAAGATTTGTATTTGATAATGTATATGTTTTTGCTGTTTGTTCTTTGTTCTAGAGACAAAAAGATTGGAGAAGTGGTCTATCCATACATTTTTGTTTTGGATAGATAACTCCCCACAGTTACTGTACGTACATACAGTACCACAACCAGAAGCCATGGACTACAGGCAACATCCACACTGAGCTAAAGGGTGGAGCTGCCGCTTTCAAGGAGCAGGACTCAAACCCTGACTCTTATAAGAAATCCTTTTATTTTCTCCGACGAACCACCAAACAGGCAAAACACCAATACAGAACTAAGATTAAATCGTAGTACATGGCTCTGACGCTCGTCGGATGTTCCAGGGCTTGCAAACTATTATAGACTACAATTGGTTCTATATAGATGTGTTCTATTGGTTCTATATAGGTGTGTTCTATTGGTTCTAAACAGATGTGTTCTATTGGTTCTATATAGATGTGTTCTTTTGGTTCTGGAATGATGTGTTATATTGGTTCTAGATTGATGTGTTCCATTGGTTTGAGAAATATGTTTTATGTGTTCTATTGGTTCTAGATAGATGTGTTCTATTGGTTCTAGAAATATGTTTTATGTGTTCTATCGGTTCTAGATAGATGTGTTCTTTTGGTTCTAGATAGATGTGTTCTATTGGTTCTAGATATATGTTTTCTATTGGTTCTAGATAGGTGTGTTCTAGATAGATGTGTTCTAGATAGGTGTGTTATAGATAGGTGTGTTATAGTTAGAATCGTTCTAGATAGATGTGTAGATAGATAGATAGATTGGTTCTTGATGCATGGTTGAGACTGCTTGCAGAGGATGAGACAGACATTTGGAGAGGAGTTATTGTGGACCTGATGAGGAGGATGGCCTGCAAAATAACAAACCAGTGTGGTTCGTCAAGCCCACCTACTTGCGGAGTGAGGTGCTCATTGTCCTTAGTCAAATATTACAGAGCTGCTTGACGAGCCACATCACATGAATCATGTCTGGGGAATTTTGATCAAGGCAACCTACAGTACCAGTCAAAAGTTTGGACACACCTACTCATTCAAGGGTTTTTCTTTATTTTTTAAAACTTTTTTCTACAGTGTAGAATAATAGTGAAGACATCAAAAGGATGAAATAACACAGATGGAATCATGTAGTAACCAAAAAAGTGTTAAACAAATTAAAATATATTGTGTATTTTAGATACTTCAAAGTAGCCACCCTTTGCCTTGATGACAGCTTTGCACAATCTTGGCATTCTCTCAACCAGCTTCACGAGGTGGAATGCATTTCAATTAACAGGTGTGCCTTGTTAAAAGTTCATTTGTGGAATTTCTTTCCTTCTTAATGCGTTGAGCCAATCAGTTGTTGTGACAAGGTAGGGGTGGTATACAGAAGATATATTGGTAAAAGACCAAGTCCATATTATGGCAAGAACAGCTCAAATAAGCAAATTGATTTGTTTAACACTTTTTTGGTTACTACATGATTCCATATGCGCTATTTCATAGTTTGATGTCTTCACTATTATTCTACAATGTACTTTTGACTGGTACTGTATATCCCATGGACCCCTCAACCCTCAGCACTATAGCATCCCCAACAGAGGCTTGCCCTGGACAAAGCTGGAGCTGTGCTTGATTCTTTACAAAAAGCTTTTGTTGATCTTTCAATTTTGATTAGGCTCGTACATATTCCTCCATAGGAGGAGTACCCTCCCACCTCCCTTTAACACATGTAAGCATCACATTCAGAATTCAAAGCTTAATGACAGTGTCTTCTTAAAAATCGCGCAGAGTACTGGCCAGATTCATCCAGCTTGGTACAGAGCTAGCCTCCATGGAGGTTACTTTAGTTTCAGGCCCTGTTTAGTCTATGCAGATGCTATTACCTGCTTTATCCTGCTCTACTGAAATTAATTGTCATCCTTCAAGTGAATTTGTGTGTTTTATTCAAGGAACTAAGAGTTGTTTTGTCGTGAGCTGCTGGAAAAATCTTGATAATGGTGCTTACATTTTATTTCAGAAAATGTTTAGGAACCATGATGTGTGATATTATTAATAATACAAATTATTAAAAGTCATTTATTCATAAATTCATTCCTAATTCACTGTACTTCAATCATTCATTGAATAATTAATTGTGTTTTTACCAGTGACAGCCACTAAGGCAAGCTAGCAATGACTATAATTAGCATTCAGTGACTATAATTAGCATTCAATGACTAAAATTAGCATTCAATGACTAAAATTAGCATTCAGTGACTATAATTAGTATTCAGTGACTATAATTAGCATTCAATGACTAAAATTAGCATTCAGTGACTAAAATTAGCATTCAATGGGGCGAAAAAGCATACGTAACCTTGCGGACTAGAACGGAGATGTATTGCAAACTGATGTCAAAGGCGTGCACTGGTGTCCTGCTTTTATTATTTAAAAAAAATAATATATATGCATATATATATATATATATATTTTTTTTTTAACCTTTATTTAACTAGGCAAGTAAGTTAAGAATACATTCTTATTTTCAATGACGGCCGAGGAACAATGGGTTAACTGCCTTGTTCAGGGGCAGAACGACAGATTTTTACCTTGTCAGCTTGGGAATTCAATCTTGCAACTTTTCGGTTAACTAGTCCAATGCTCTAGGGCACTAACTGCCGCTAGTGGGTGGACGTGTGTGATTTACTGAACCGTTTCCGGACAAATTCACATCCGTGGATGCCCACGCACAAAAAATGGTCAGTAGTTGGAGATTTACGAAAAGTGTGCAGGGCCGAACACTGTTGGGCACGTGCCTGCAAATTTCCAAAAACGTTTACATTTTCGGACTTGTGCACTGGAGTTCTCTCTCTCTCTCTCTCTCTCTCACCCTCTCTGTCTTTCTCTCTCCCTCTCTCCTCTCTATGTCTTTCTCTCCCCGTCTCTCTGTCTTCTCTCTCTCTCACTCTCTCTTTCGCTCATTCTCTATCTCTATGTAGATACCCCTGGCTCTTTTTCAAGCCTTCGCATCACTGTCACAGCATCACGGCAACAAGATGTTGTCAACAAAGCGACCAGGGATCAACACCATAAAACATCAGACAACTGTCCAGGTAATACAACACAGGTGCTTATTTCCAAGTGGCTACCATAGATATACTGTACTGTGACTACTCTATACTTTATTTAACTAAGCAAGTCAGTTTGGGAACAAATTCTTATTTTAACGGCTTACCCCGGCCAAACCCTCTCCTAACCCGGACAACGCTGAGCCAATTGTGCATCTCCCTATGGGACTCCTCATCGCGGCCGGTTGTATTACAGCCCGGGATCAAACCAGGGTCTGTAATATCTTCTCTAGCACTGAGATGCAGTGCCTTAGACCGCTGCGCCTCTCGGGATCCCTTTAAATTCTTCTATGATAGTGGCTATACATCAAGCCTTTTCAATGTGGATGTGGTGTGTAATAGGTTTTCCAAAACATGGGGGGGGGGGGTGATAAATTGTGGTCCTTTAAAAAAAAATTGTCCTTCGAGCCAGATTTGAACCCCAATGGTAATTTTCTCCATAAACAGGCTAAAGGCAGCTCCACTGAGATGTCGTCAACTTGCTTCCTGTCTCTTGAAGACCCATTTCAGTTGGATACGTTCAGTTGGAAAACTGACTAGGTATCCCCCTTTCCCTTCCTTTCCCTTTGATTAGTGCCACTTTGTGAGATAATCTGAAGGAAGTAGTTAAAACTTCTTAGGGCTGAGATCCCGCTAACGGGATTGATATGACAACAGCCAGTGAAAGTGCAGGGCGCCAATTTCAAAACAACAGAAATCCCATAATTAAAATTCCTCAAACATAGAAGTATTTCATACCATTTTAAAGATACCCTTCTTGTTAATCCCACCACAGTGTCCGATTTCAAATAGGCTTTACGGCGAAAGCACCACAAACTATTATGTTAGGTCAGAGCCAAGTCACAGAAAAACACAGCCATTTTTCCAGCTAAAGAGAGGAGTCACAAAAATCAGAAATAGAGATAAAATGAATCACTAACCTTTGATGATCTTCATCAGATGGCAGTCATAGGACTTCATGTTACACAATACATGTATGTTTTGTTCGATAAAGTTCATATTTATAGAAAAAAATCTCAGTATACATTGGCGCTTTATGGTCAGTAGTTCCAAAAACATCCGGTGAATTTGCAGAGAGCCACATCAATTTACAGACATTCTCATAATAAATGTTGATGAAAATACAAGTGTTATGCATGGAACTTTAGATACACTTCTCCTTAATGCAACCGCTGTGTCAGATTTCAAAAAAGCTTTACGGAAAAAGCAAACCATGCCATAATCTGAGTACGGCGCTCAAAGACCAAACAAGCCAAACAGATTTCCGCCATATTGTCCAGTCAACAGAAGTCAGAAATAACATTATTAATATTCACTTACCTTTGATGATCTTCATCAGAATGCACTCCCAGAATCCCAGTTCCACAATAAATGTTTGTTTTGTTCGATAATGTCCATCATTTATGTCCAAATAGCTACTTTTGTTAGCGCGTTTTGTAAACAAATCCAAACTCACGAAGTGTGTTCACTAGGAGCAGACAAATGTCAAAACGTTCCGTTACAGTCCGTAGAAACATGTCAAACGATGTATAGAATCAATCTTTAGGATGTTTTTAACATACATCTTCAATAATGTTCCATCCGGAGAATTCCTTTGTCTTCAGAAATGCAATGGAACGCGAGTTACCTCTCATGTGAACGAGAGTCACAGGCTTGTGGCACTCTGCCAGACCACTGACTCAAAGAGCCCTTATGAGCCTCTCCTTTACAGTCGAAGCCTCAAACAAGTTTCTAAAGACTGTTGACATCTAGTGGAAGCCTTAGGAAGTGCAACACGACCAATATCCCCCTGTATCTTCAATAGGGAATGAGTTGAAAATCGACCAACCTTAGATTTCCCACTTACTGGTTGGATTTTTTCTCAGGTTTTTGCCTGCCATATGAGTTCTGTTATACTCACAGACTTCATTCAAACAGTTTTAGAAACTTCAGAGTGTTTTCTATCAAAATATACTAATAAGATCCATATATTAGCAACTGGGACTGAGTAGCAGGCAGTTTACTCTGGGCACCTCTGGGCACCGTAGTCATCCAAGCTACTCAATACTGCCCCCAGCCATAAGAAGTTTAAAAACATGTATGGAAGTACATATGGTAGTAGTTTAATTAATGCCAAAAACAAAAATGTGTTAAATATAGTTATAAAATATATAAATCATTTCCTGATCGATCTTTTATCTCTATAGGACAGACACTTTAAAACAAATGTCCTTTTTGGTATTTTTTTTGTACTATTGCCATGTATGAATCTGTTATTCAATGTGTTTCTATTGGCTAATAGCAGGCCAAATACAATCAAATCATTTTAAATATATATATTTTTTCCTACCTAAATGGGGGATCCTACAAATCAAAATTATATTACCATCTCAAAAAAATTCCATATGATAGTTTAGTACAATTTAATTCATATTTAACAAAGTTTTGTTTGTTTGTGAATGGACTAAAACAATTAAGGTCCAGATCAGGAAGTGGGTCAAGTGGGCATCATAAGGTGAATGTAGTGCCCTATGGGCCCTGGTCCAAAGTAGTGCCCTATGGGCCCTGGTCTAAAGTAGTGCCCTATGGGCCCTGGTCTAAAGTAGTGCCCTATGGGCCCTGGTCTAAAGTAGTGCCCTATGGGCCCTGGTCTAAAGTAGTGCCCTATGGGCCCTGGTCTAAAGTAGTGCCCTATGGGCCCTGGTCTAAAGTAGTGCCCTATGGGCCCTGGTCCAAAGTAGTGCCCTATGGGCCCTGGTCTAAAGTAGTGCCCTATGGGCCCTGGTCTAAAGTAGTGCCCTATGGGCCCTGGTCTAAAGTAGTGCCCTATGGGCCCTGGTCCAAAGTAGTGCCCTATGGGCCCTGGTCTAAAGTAGTGCCCTATGGGCCCTGGTCCAAAGTAGTGCCCTATGGGCCCTGGTCTAAAGTAGTGCCCTATGGGCCCTGGTCTAAAGTAGTGCCCTATGGGCCCTGGTCCAAAGTAGTGCCCTATGGGCCCTGGTCCAAAGTAGTGCCCTATGGGCCCTGGTCCAAAGTAGTGCCCTATGGGCCCTGGTCCAAAGTAGTGCACTATAAAGGGAATAGGGTGCCATTTGGGATGAAGTTTTTTGCTTCTACATGACCATGAGCTTGGTGGACAGGGCATTGCTGCCATCGCTGTCTAGACACACGGCTAGTACTTATCACCCAAAGGGTGTGTGTGTGTGTTCATGAGGGAGAGAGAGGGAGAGAGAGAGAGGGAGAGAGAGGGGGCTATTTGTATGAGAGTGTGTGTAAGTGAAGGGGAGAGGTGTGTGGGCCTCTCCCTCTTCTCTCCCCCCTCTCTCCCTCCTCTCTCCCCCTCTCTCCCTCCTCTCTCCCCCCTCTCTCCCTCCTCTCTCCCTCCTCTCTCCCTCCTCTCTTCCTCCTCTCTCCCCCCTCTCTCCCTCCTTACTCCCGGTGTGTGTGTGCTCCTCTATCCGTGTAAACCCTCTCCTTCTCTCCTTCTCCTGTCAGTAATTTGTTGCTAATCAGCTGTCAGCCCGGCAGCGATGATGAGGTGATCATCTCGGCAGACGAAGGTAATGGCCTTAAAAGTCACAGAGTCAATGTCAATGGGATCACTCGGATTCAATCACCGACCCCAGCTCCCCACCCAGCCCGCTGCTGAAGGATGGCCCCCGCTGACATTACCACTCATTTTGAGCCCAAGCATCTGGGCCCTAGTAAATAACCATCAGTAGGTGGGTCTAGCCGACAGGTCATTAGCCCTGAGAAAAATAAATATCTCCCCTCTCTCTTCTCTCTCACCTCTCTCGTCTCCCCCCATCTCTCTACCCTCTTCTCTCTCCCCCCTTCACCTCTCCCTCTTCTCATGAATGCTGCAAGTAATTTACCACAGACCAGGACATTTCACCCTAGATTAAGTATGATGGTCAGTGGGGGGGGGGGGGGGGTGTAAATGGAGGGTGAGGGGGTATAAAGGGGGTGGGTGGAAGGTGAAGCAACTAGATGATGAAATAAAATGTCTAATTTTAGAAATATAATGAGACTCGACAGACTCCTCCTCCTCCTTTACTATGAAGATAGACTCCTCCTCCTTTACTATGAAGATAGACTCCTCCTCCTTTACTATGAAGATAGACTCCTCCTCCTTTACTATGACGAATCCTCCTCCTTTACTATGAAGATAGATTCCTCCTTTCTATGGAGATAGACTCCTCCTCCTTTCGATGAAGATAGACTCCCCCCCTTCTATGAAGATAGACTCCTCCCCTTTTCTATGAAGATAGACTCCTCCTCCTTTACTATGACGACTCCTCCTCCTTTGCTATGAAGATAGATTCCTCCTCCTTTGCTATGAAGATAGATTCCTCCTCCTTTACTATGAAGATAGACTCCTCCTCCTTTACTATGAAGATAGACTCCTCCTCCTTTACTATGAAGATAGACTCCTCCTACTTTACTATGAAGATAGACTCCTCCTACTTTACTATGAAGATAGACTCCTCCTCCTTTACTATGAAGATAGACTCCTCCTCCTTTACTATGACGAATCCTACTCCTTTACTATGAAGATAGATTCCTCCTCCTCCTTTACTATGAAGATAGACTTCTCCTCCTTTACTATGAAGATAGATTCCTCCTCCTTTACTATGAAGACTCCTCCTCCTTTACTATGAAGACTCCTCCTTCTTTACTATGAAGATAGACTCCTCCTCCTTTACTATGTAGATAGACTCCTCCTCCTTTACTATGTAGATAGACTCCTCCTCCTTTGCTATGAAGATAGACTCCTCCTCCTTTACTATGAAGACAGACTCCTCCTCCTCTACAAGGAAGATAGACTCCTCCTCCTCTACTATGAAGACAGACTCCTCCTCCTCTACTATGAAGATTGACACCCTCTCTGTTCATGAGGCCATCTTGCCCGGTGCTCCTGTTCGCACAGTTGGGGAGGAAGTGCTGTTTAATAGGGTTGGAGGTGTGTGTCTGTGTGTGTGTGTGTGTGTGTGTGTGTGTGTGTGTGTGTGTGTGTGTGTGTGTGTGTGTGTGTGTGTGTGTGTGTGTGTGTGTGTGCGTGTGTGTGTGTGTGTGTGTGTGTGTGTACGCACATGTGTGAGCGTGCGTGTGTTTGTGCACGTGTGTGTGCGTGTGGGGATAACTGCTGGTTAATAGGGTCGGAGGGCAGTTATCCGCTACCAAACATATTTTGTTGTTGCTAAGTGAAAGGAGTGCTCTAATTGGGCAATTAAGGTTCCTTCCTGGTAATGGGGTTGCCCCTCCCCTCACTTCATATTAGGGCTGATTGTATTTCAAGACTCAGAATAAAGACTTACATACTCTGGGAGTCGCTGCCTTATAGTGTTTATGAACTTTGTTTGCAGGGTACTATTGGTGTCTCAGTTGATTTTCTGAGAGAGGTACAGTACGATAGCCCGGGTAACCATCTTTTTTTGTGCTAACATTCCTAGTACTCTGTCAACATGTTTGGCATTACAAGTACTGGTAAGGAGCGGAACGTTAGCAGTAACAGACTGGTTCCCCAGGCTAGACGTATGAGACTTTGAACCTCTATTGTTTTTTTTTTAATTCAACGTAAATCAAATCAAATCAAATTAATTTATATAGCCCTTCGTACATTAGCTGATATCTCAAAGTGCTGTACAGAAACCCAGCCTAAAACCCCCAAACAGCAAGCAATGCAGGTGTAGAAGCACGGTGGCTAGGGAAAAACTCCCTAGAAAGGCCAGAACCTAGGAAGAAACCTAGAGAGGAACCAGGCTATGTAGGGTGGCCAGTCCTCTTCTGGCTGTGTCGGGTGGAGATTATAACAGAACATGGCCAAGATGTTCAAATGTTCATAAATGACCAGCATGGTCAAATAATAATAATATAAAAATAAAAATAATAAAAATAATTATAAAACATAATATTATATCAATGAAGGATAGATCTACTGTCTTACTGTCTGATCTACCACTCATTTAGAACACTATAATGTAATAATAACGATAACAGACTTCCATGTATCACATTCACAAAGTCACGTCTCACAAAAGTTAAGCACAGGCAGACAAGACAGTCAATTCAACTTTCCCACTCTCCCGAGCGACGCAGCGGTCTAAGGCACTGCGTATCAGTGCAAGAGGCATCACTACAGTCCCTGGTTCAAAACCAGGCTGTATCACATACGGCTGTGATTGGGACTCCCGTAGGGCGGCGCACAATTGGTCTTGCGTCATCCGGGTTTGGCCGAGATAGGCCGTCATTGTACATAAGAATGTATTCTTAACTGACTTGCCGAGTTAAATGAAATAAATAAATTCAATGAAATCAATGAAATAAATAAATGAAAGTCAATGCAACGTGTCTAATGCAAACTCCAAATGACCTTCACAGCTTTGAACTTACTACCATCAATTCAATTAACATGTAATGACTCATCCGAACCCATTACAGATTCAAATATAATACAAATATCATTATATTAACCTCCAATTCTATTCTAATTATATCAACATAATTCATTTAATCAATTTGAAAGTGAGGGCTATATGAATAATTGATATCAACACTTAAATATTAAATATTCATGTTGGTTAATGTAATCTCTGAGCAACAGTGGCTCTCACTATCAGGCCAAGTTCCAGAGTTGGACGTAGAACAATTTCTCTCGTTAACCCTAACCATAAATAAAAACGAGAAATATTATCACAGGCATTACGATGTATCATAGGCATTATGATGTATCATAGGCATTACAATGTATCATAGGCATTACAATGTATCATAGGCATTACGATGTATCATAGGCATTATGATGCATCATAGGCAATGTAATGTATCATAGGCATTACAATGTATCATAGGCATTACAATGTATCATAGGCAATATAATGTATCATAGACATTATAATGTATCATAGGCATTATAATGTATCATAGGCATTATGATGCATCATAGGCATTACAATGTATCATAGGCATTACGATGTATCATAGGCATTATAATGTATCATAGGCATTATGATGCATCATAGGCATTACAATGTATCAAAGGCATTATAATGTATCATAGGCAATATAATGTATCATAGGCATGATGATGGATCATAGGCCTTACAATGTATCATAGGCATTATAATGTATCATAGGCATTATGATGCATCATAGGGATTACAATGTATCATAGGCATTACAATGTATCATAGGCATTATAATGTATCATAGGAATTACGATGTATCATAGGCATTATAATGTCTCATAGGCATTATAATGTATCATAGGCATTATGATGCATCATAGGCATTACAATGTATCATAGGCATTACGATGTATCATAGGCATTATAATGTATCATAGGCATTATGATGCATCATAGGCATTACAATGTATCATAGGCATTATAATGTATCATAGGCATATAATGTATCATAGGCATGATGATGGATCATAGGCCTTACAATGTTTCATAGGCATTATAATGTATCATAGGCATTATGATGCATCATAGGCATTACAATGTATCATAGGCATTACAATGTATCATAGGCATTATAATGTATCATAGGAATTACGATGTATCATAGGCATTATAATGTCTCACAGGCATTATAATGTATCATAGGCATTATGATGTATCATAGGCATTACAATGTATCACAGGCATGATGATGTATCATAGGCATTATGATGTATCATAGGCAATATAATGTATCAAAGGCATTATGATGCATCATAGGCATTATAATGTATCATAGGCATTATGATGTATCATAGGCATATTACATGTAGCAATGAGTAAGACAGACAGTGGAGAGGTCTACCGGCTCAGTCTGTGTCCCTGTCCTCAGTCTGAATGGGGGAGGCCCACAGCCAAACAGCAGAGAGAGAGAGAGCGAGAGAGAGCGTGATAGCGAGAGAGAGCGAGAAAGAAAGAGAGCGAGAAAGAGAGAGAGCGAGAAAGAGAGAGAGAGCGAGATAGAGAGAGCGAGATAGAGCGAGATAGAGATAGATAGAGAGAGAGCGAGATAGAGATAGATAGAGATAGAGCGAGATAGAGAAAGAGAGAGAGCGAGAGAGCGAGAAAGAGAGAGAGCGAGAGAGCGAGAAAGAGAAAGAGAGAGAGCGAGAAAGAGAGAGAGCGAGAAAGAGAGAGAGCGAGAGCGAGATAATGATAGAGAGAGAGCGAGATAGAGAGAGAGCGAGATAGAGAAAGAGAGAGAGCGAGATAGAGAGAGAGCGAGATAGAGAGAGAGCGAGATAGAGAGAAAGAGAGCGAGAAAGAGAAAGAGAATGAGAGAGCGAGAGAGAGAGAGCGAGATAGAGAGAGAGCGAGAAAGAGATAGAGAGAGAGCGAGATAGAGAAAGAGAGAGAGCGAGAGAGCGAGAAAGAGAAAGAGAGAGAGCGAGAAAGAGAGAGAGCGAGAAAGAGAGAGAGCGAGAGAGCGAGAAAGAGAGAGAGCGAGAGAGAAAGAGAGAGCGAGATAGAGAGAAAGAGAGTGAGAAAGAGAATGATAGAGAGAGAGAGACAGAGAATGATAGAGAGAGAGACAGAGAATGATAGAGAGAGAGATAGAGAATGATAGAGAGAGAGACAGAGAATGATAGAGAGAGAGACAGAGAATGATAGAGAGAGAGAGAGAGAGAGAGAGAGAGACAGAGAATGATAGAGAGAGAGAGACAGAGAATGATAGAGAGAGAGAGAGAGAGAGAGAGAGAGAGAGAGAGACAGAGAATGATAGAGAGAGAGACAGAGAATGATAGAGAGAGAGAGAGAGAGAGACAGAGAATGATAGAGAGAGAGAGAGCGAGATAGAGAGAATGATAGACAGAGAGAGACAGAGAATGATAGAGAGAGACTCAAATGGGAAATATATAGAAGAAAAAAAAAAAAAACTTTTTCCCAAACACAGTGTGTCTAAACTCTGGTGTCCAAACACCCAGCGCGCCCTAGACCTTCTGTCTGAGGCCAAACTAGGCTCACCCAGCCACATAATAATACACACAGGCACAAACGACCTGAGAGCACAGCAGGAAAGAGTGGCCACAGCACTGAAGGGAGTGATTGAAAAGGCTTCTACTTTCCCCAACGCACAAGTGGTTATCTCCACCCTGCTACCACGAAAAGACTTCCACCCTGCCACAATACAGCGGGTAAATGCAAGTATTTCCCGTGACTGTGCCTCAAAACCAAACGTTTTCCTGGCCCACCACTCCACCCTGGACTTGAACAGCCTCTATGACCAGGTCCACCTCTACAAGGCAGCAGTGCCCACCTTTGCCCGAACTCTAAAGGACATCGCTCTCAAACGTATCCCCAACACTTCACACAGGAGCAACAGATCAATAGACACCCCATCCAGACCAGCGAGACACCCTCCCAGATCTGCAGGACCCCCCCCTGGACCTACACATAGAGGACCCACGCCAAGAGGAATTACATCCAGACCACAGTACACCCAGACACATCCACACCCCCACCCCAACCAATCAACACCCCCCCACGTCAACCATGCCCACACCCCATTTAGGCCCCCTCAGATCAGACCTATGCCACTCCTGCCCACCCCATGCACCCCACCCCCGCAAAGAGGGCCTCAACATGGAAGCCACACATACGCCCAGGTAGTGAGCGGGCAAACAGTCCCAACCCCCACTCTCACACTCGCCCAAGCCAATGGCATGTACCAGATGCTCAGCAGGCTCTGCTCACACTTACTGGCCTGAGGCCAAACCACGACAACAACATTGGACACTCTATGGAACAAAAAGCCTTCACTATATTATCCTGGAATATCCAAGGCCTGAGGTCATCTGCCTTTGGCCTAAAGAGCAGAAACCCGGACTTCACCAAAGAAATCGGTAATACAGACATTGTCATCCTGCAAGAAACCTGGTATAGAGGAGACGGACCCACTGGTTGCCCTCTAGGTTACAGAGAGCTGGTAGTCCCATCCACCAAACTACCAGGTGTGAAACAGGGAAGGGACTCAGGGGGTATGCTAATTTGGTATAGAACAGACCTAACTCACTCCATTAAATTAATCAAAACAGGAACATTTTACATTTGGCTAGAAATTCAAAAGGAAATTATCCTAACAGAGAAAAATGTCCTCCTGTGTGCTACCTATATCCCCCCACTAGAATCCCCATATTTTAATGAAGACAGCTTCTCCATCCTGGAGGGGGAAATCAATCATTTCCAGGCCCAGGGACATGTACTAGTCTGTGGCGACCTAAATGCCAGAACCGGACAAGAACCTGACACCCTAAGCACACAGGGGGACAAACACCTGCCTGGAGGTGACAGCATTCCCTCCCACATATGCCCCCCTAGGCACAACTATGACAACATAACCAACAAAAACGGGCCACAACTCCTGCAGCTCTGTCGCACGCTGGGTATGTACATAGTCAACGGTAGGCTTCGAGGGGACTCCTATGGTAGGTACACCTATAGCTCATCTCTTGGCAGTAGTACTGTAGACTACTTTATCACCGACCTCAACCCAGAGTCTCTCAGAGCGTTCACAGTCAGCCCACTGACACCCCTATCAGACCACAGCAAAATCACAGTCTACTTAAACAGAGCAATAATCAATCATGAGGCATCAAAGCCAAAGGAACTGAGTAACATTAAGAAATGCTATAGATGGAAGGAATGCAGTTTGGAAACCTACCAAAAAACAATTAGGCAACAACAAATTCAATCCCTTTTAGACAATTTCCTGGGTAAAACGTTCCGCTGTAATAGTGAAGGTGTAAACTTGGCAGTAGAAAATCTTAACAGTATATTTGACCTCTCAGCTTCCCTATCAAATCTAAAAATCTCAAATAGAAAACCGAAGAAAATTAACAATAATGACAAATGGTTTGATGAAGAATGCAAAAATCTAAGAAAGAAATTGAGAAACCTGTCCAACCAAAAACATAGAGACCCGGAAAACCTGAGTCTACGCCTTCACTATGGTGAATCACTAAAACAATACAGAAATACACTACGGAAAAAGAAGGAACAGCATGTCAGAAATCAGCTCAATGCAATTGAAGAATCCATAGACTCTAACCACTTCTGGGAAAATTGGAAAACACTAAACAAACAACAACAAGAAGAATTATCTATCCAAAATGGAGATGTATGGGTAAACCACTTCTCCAATCTTTTTGGCTCTATAACAAAGAATAAAGAGCAAAAACATATACATGATCAAATACAGACCTTAGAATCATCTATTAAAGACTACCAGAACCCACTGGATTATTCAATTACAATGAATGAGTTACAGGACAAAATAAAAACCCTCCAACCCAAAAAGGCCTGTGGTGTTGATGGTATCCTCAATGAAATGATCAAATATACAGACAACAAATTCCAATTGGCTATACTAAAACTCTTTAACATCATACTTAGCTCTGGCATCTTCCCCAATATTTGGAACCAAGGACTGATCACCCCAATCCACAAAAGTGGAGACAAATTTGACCCCAATAACTACCGTGGAATATGTGTCAACAGTAACCTTGGGAAAATCCTCTGCATTATTATTAACAGCAGACTCGTACATTTCCTCAATGAAAACAATGTACTGAGCAAATGTCAAATTGGCTTTTTACCAAATTACCGTACAACAGACCATGTATTCACCCTGCACACCCTAATTAACAACCAAACAAACCAAAACAAAGGCAAAGTCTTCTCATGCTTTGTTGATTTCAAAAAAGCCTTCGACTCAATCTGGCATGAGGGTCTGCTATACAAACTGATGGAAAGTGGTGTTGGGGGTAAAACATACGACATTATAAAATCCATGTACACAAACAACAAGTGTGCGGTTAAAATTGGCAAAAAACACACACATTTCTTCACACAGGGTCGTGGGGTTAGACAGGGATGCAGCTTAAGCCCCACCCTCTTCAACATATATATCAACGAATTGGCGCGGGCACTAGAAAAGTCTGCAGCACCCGGCCTCCCCCTACTAGAATCCGAAGTCAAATGTCTGCTGTTTGCCGATGATCTGGTGCTTCTGTCACCAACCAAGGAGGGCCTACAGCAGCACCTAGATCTTATGCACAGATTCTGTCAGACCTGGGCCCTGACAGTAAATCTCAGTAAGACCAAAATAATGGTGTTCCACAAAAGGTCCAGTCACCAGGACCACAAATACAAATTCAATCTAGACACTGTTGCCCTAGAGCACACAAAAAACTATACATACCTTGGCCTAAACATCAGCGCCACAGGTAACTTCCACAAAGCTGTGAACGATCTGAGAGACAAGGCAAGAAGGGCATTCTATGCCATCAAAAGAAACATACATTTCAACATACCAATTAGGATTTGGCTAAAAATACTTGAATCAGTCATAGAGCCCATTGCCCTTTATGGTTGTGAGGTCTGGGGTCCGCTCACCAACCAAGACTTCACAAAATGGGACAAACACCAAATTGAGACTCTGCACGCAGAATTCTGCAAATATATCCTCTGTGTACAACGTAGAACACAAAATGAGGTGGAAACTGAGCTGCACTTCCTAACCTCCTGCCCAATGTATGACCATATTAGAGAGACATATTTCCCTCAGATTACACAGATCCACAAAGAATTCGAAAACAAATCCAAATTTGAAAAACTCCCATATCTACTGGGTGAAATTCCACAGTGTGCCATCACAGCAGAAATATTTGTGACCTGTTGCCACGAGAAAAGGGCAACCAGTGAAGAACACACACCATTGTAAATACAACCCATATTTATGCTTATTTATTTTATCTTGTGTCCTTTAACCATTTGTACATTGTTAAAACACTGTATATATATATAATATGACATTTGTAATGTCTTTACTGTTTTGAAACCTCTGTATGTGTAATGTTTACTGTTAATTGATTAATAATTTTGTTGTTTTTCACTTTATATATTCACTTTGTATGTTGTCTACCTCACTTGCTTTGGCAATGTTAACACATGTTTCCCATGCCAATAAAACCCTTGAATTGAATTGAGAGAGAGACAGTCCTGACTTGTTATAACTTTCTGGTTGTTATGTGTGAGATTAACACGATTAAATTAGCCAAAAATATATAGGTTCTCAAATTGTACAACTGAAGATCACCACAGGAGGAAAATATTGATCTTTTAACTCAGACGCTGTCAATCTTAATTGTGCTAGCTAGCTAAATTCAAATCTGACAGCTAGCTTACTGGCTAGCGCCTACTGTTTACTGGTGGTAACCATAGCAACATGGCCACTAGCAGCACCAGGAACAGCAGCACTGGCAGAGACTCCCCCCCATCCCCCTTTTTGTTTTTTTTGAATTTCCAGAAGATATCAAATCATAGAAGGGAAGGGAAGAATCCAATTTTAAACACCCAATTCAGAGGGGGAACCCAGAAACGTTGTTTGCCGACTACTTACACAACAGGACTGTTACAAACCTGTTATTTTACACAGACCACACTGCTGCCTGGCATACAGCTGCAACCAGGCATTTCAGCTGTAACCAGGCATTTCAGCTGCAACCAGGCATTTCAGCTGCAACCAGGCATTTCAGCTGCAACCAGGCATTTCAGCTGTAACCAGGCATTTCAGCTGCAACCAGGCATTTCAGCTGCAACCAGGCATTTCAGCTGTAACCAGGCATTTCAGCTGTAACCAGGCATTTCAGCTGCAACCAGGCATTTCAGCTGCAACCAGGCATTTCAGCTGCAACCAGGCATTTCAGCTGTAACCAGGCATTTCAGCTGCAACCAGGCATTTCAGCTGCAACCAGGCATTTCAGCTGTAACCAGGCATTTCAGCTGTAACCAGGCATTTCAGCTGCAACCAGGCATTTCAGCTGTAACCAGGCATTTCAGCTGCAACCAGGCATTTCAGCTGCAACCAGGCATTTCAGCTGCAACCAGGCATTTCAGCTGTAACCAGGCATTTCAGCTGTAACCAGGCATTTCAGCTGCAACCAGGCATTTCAGCTGCAACCAGGCATTTCAGCTGCAACCAGGCATTTCAGCTGTAACCAGGCATTTCAGCTGTAACCAGGCATTTCAGCTGCAACCAGGCATTTCAGCTGCAACCAGGCATTTCAGCTGCAACCAGGCATTTCAGCTGTACAACAAAGAAAGGCATCTGCAAGGGAAGGCCAGTACACATGTTTGAGGACAGCGAAAAAAGACCAGGAAAACAGGTTTCTGACGGTCAACGTGTGCCAGAGCAGCACTGTCACGGTCCAGAGCAGTGACTCTGCACTCAGCTCTGTTGTGCAGGACTTCCCCACCCTAGGGAAGATAGCGGAAACCAAAAAGGACAAGGACAGCACTCCGACCTCTCCCTGTCCTCAGGCACTCCAACAGCAGTAGCCCAGGAGGTCGGGCTGCTGTCCTTAATCTCCCCATAGAAACATCAGTGACGGCACCGTCAACAACAACGGAAGGGATCTGTTGCAGCTCTGTAGAAGCCTGGGTCTGTACTTCGTCATTGGTAGGTTACAGGAGGACACTTAGGGTAGATTCACCTACTGATCACCTCTTGGCCACAGTACAGTAGACTACATGATTACAGACATAGACTCTTTCTCTCTCAGCTCATTCCCTGTCAAGTCACTAACACCTCAGTTTGAGCACAGCTACATTACGTTGTTCCTCAAAAGAACAGACATGGAAACAACCACACATTCACAGCCCAGTCAGCTGTACAACATCACAGCCCAGTCAGCTGTACAACATCACAGCCCAGTAAGCTGTACAACATCAGACATTCACAGCCCAGTAAGCTGTACAACATCAGACATTCACAGCCCAGTAAGCTGTACAACATCAGACATTCACAGCCCAGTAAGCTGTACACCATCACATATTCACAGCCCAGTAAGCTGTACAACATCAGACATTCACAGCCCAGTCAGCTGTACAACATCAGACATTCACAGCCCAGTAAGCTGTACAACATCAGACATTCACAGCCCAGTAAGCTGTACAACATCACAGCCCAGTCAGCTGTACAACATCAGACATTCACAGCCCAGTAAGCTGTACAACATCACACATTCACAGCCCAGTAAGCTGTACAACATCAGACATTCACAGCCCAGTAAGCTGTACAACATCAGACATTCACAGCCCAGTCAGCTGTACAACATCACAGCCCAGTAAGCTGTACAACATCAGACATTCACAGCCCAGTAAGCTGTACAACATCAGACATTCACAGCCCAGTAAGCTGTACAACATCAGACATTCACAGCCCAGTAAGCTGTACAACATCAGACATTCACAGCCCAGTCAGCTGTACAACATCAGACATTCACAGCCCAGTAAGCTGTACAACATCAGACATTCACAGCCCAGTAAGCTGTACAACATCACAGCCCAGTCAGCTGTACAACATCAGACATTCACAGCCCAGTAAGCTGTACAACATCACACATTCACAGCCCAGTAAGCTGTACAACATCAGACATTCACAGCCCAGTAAGCTGTACAACATCAGACATTCACAGCCCAGTCAGCTGTACAACATCACAGCCCAGTAAGCTGTACAACATCAGACATTCACAGCCCAGTAAGCTGTACAACATCAGACATTCACAGCCCAGTAAGCTGTACAACATCAGACATTCACAGCCCAGTCAGCTGTACAACATCAGACATTCACAGCCCAGTAAGCTGTACAACATCACACATTCACAGCCCAGTAAGCTGTACAACATCACAGCCCAGTCAGCTGTACAACATCACAGCCCAGTCAGCTGTACAACACCAAACATTCATACAGATGGGACCAAAACAGCACAGAAGAATACCAGAAAGCAACCTGTAACCAAAATATCCAAACACACTTAGATAACTTTCTGGACACCACATTCACTCACAGAAAAGAAGGCATCAATCTATCAGTACAAAACATCAACTATATATTCAGACCACATTCACTCACAGAAAAGAAGGCATCAATCTAGCAGTACAAAACATCAACTATATATTCAGACCACATTCACTCACAGAAAAGAAGGCATCAATCTAGCAGTACAAAACATCAACTATATATTCAGACCACATTCACTCACAGAAAAGAAGGCATCAATCTAGCAGTACAAAACATCAACTATATATTCAGACCACATTCACTCACAGTAAAGAAGGCATCAATCTAGCAGTACAAAACATCAACTATATATTCAGACCACATTCACTCACAGTAAAGAAGGCATCAATCTGGCAGTACAAAACATCAACTATATATTCAGGAAAACGGCAAAAGAAGCACAACTGAAAATGATACAAAAAATAAAAAATAAAAAAAAGACCACAGATGACAAATGGTTTGATACAGATTGTAAAGATATAAGGAAAAAACTTGGAACACTGTCAATCCAAAACAACAGAGACCCAAATAATGGTGAATTACGCCTTCATTACTGTGGGACTTTAAAACTCTATAAACGTAACAGTACAACAGTACAACAGCAAGCAGCTGACGCTAATTGAGTGACCAACCAACCTGCACATGGCCATTATCCTTATTGTTATTTTTATTGTTTAAATGTATGTTCATTTTGACCCTTGATTATTGTTGTTACTGTTGTCCCGTTGACAATACTGATTATTAATATTTAAATCATGTCAATATTGTAAATCTCCAAAGTAAGCTTTGGCAATATGTACATAATATACGTCATGCCAATAAAGAAAATTGAATGGAATTGAACAGAGAGAGAGAGAGAGAGACAGCGAGAGAGACAGCGAGAGAGAAAGAGAGAGAGAGACAGCGAGAGAGAAAGAGAGAGACAGCGAGAGAGACAGCGAGAGAGAAAGAGAGAGAGAGACAGCGAGAGAGACAGCGAGAGAGAAAGAGAGAGAGAAAGAGAGAGAGAGAGAGAGAGAGAGAGAGAGAGAGAGAGAGAGAGAGAGAGAGAGAGAGAGAGAGAGAGAGAGAGAGAGAGAGAGAGAGAGAGAGAGAGAGAGAGAGAGAGAGATAGATAGATAGATAGATAGATAGACAGAGAGTGTCCACAAGTCTGAATTGGGGAGGCCATAGTACCACAGCACCTTCACAGCAGATGGACAACAAATATGTGTCGAATTCATCTGGCCCGTGATTAAACTGTGAAGAAACAACACCACATCAAATGGGGGAGGGGGGGGGGGGGAGAGATGGTAATATATTCATGAAAATGTATTCATAAACATTAGAATAGTGATCAAAGCCTTAGCACGCCAGATGAGTCAATAAAACAGAGGAAATTGACAGGCGTTGGTTATATGGACAAGGCTGGTACTAGCAGCAGGAGAGTCAGCCCCCTATCACCCTGATTGATCACCATGAGAGGAGAGAGTGTGACATGTATTGTACTTACGTAATATATAGCTTTTGATTAGTAAATTGTTATTCCTACTTTTGTGGGGGAAAAAAAGGGTAACTTGAATGAACAGATACTAACCTAGTCAGATTAGCTGTGAATCCCCAACGTGAGTCTGACAAACCTAGTCAGATTAGCTGTGAATCCCCAACGTGAGTCTGACTAACCTAGTCAGATTAGCTGTGAATCCCCAACGTGAGTCTGACTAACCTAGTCAGATTAGCTGTGAATCCCCAACGTGAGTCTGACTAACCTAGTCAGATTAGCTGTGAATCCCAAACGTGAGTCTGACTAACCTAGTCAGATTAGCTGTGAATCCCCAACGTGAGTCTGACTAACCTAGTCAGATTAGCTGTGAATCCCCAACGTGAGTCTGACTAACCTAGTCAGATTAGCTGTGAATCCCCAACGTGAGTCTGACTAACCTAGTCAGATTAGCTGTGAATCCCCAACGTGAGTCTGACTAACCTAGTCAGATTAGCTGTGAATCCCCAACGTGAGTCTGACTAACCTAGTCTGATTAGCTGTGAATCCCCAACGTGAGTCTGACTAACCTAGTCTGATTAGCTGTGAATCCCCAACGTGAGTCTGACTAACCTAGTCTGATTAGCTGTGAATCCCCAACGTGAGTCTGACTAACCTAGTCTGATTAGCTGTGAATCCCCAACGTGAGTCTGACTAACCTAGTCTGATTAGCTGTGAATCCCCAACGTGAGTCTGACTAACCTAGTCAGATTAGCTGTGAATCCCCAACGTGAGTCTGACTAACCTAGTCAGATTAGCTGTGAATCCCCAACGTGCGTCTGACTAACCTAGTCAGATTAGCTGTGAATCCCCAACGTGAGTCTGACTAACCTAGTCAGATTAGCTGTGAATCCCCAACGTGAGTCTGACTAACCTAGTCAGATTAGCTGTGAATCCCCAACGTGAGTCTGACTAACCTAGTCAGATTAGCTGTGAATCCCCAACGTGAGTCTGACTAACCTAGTCTGACATATTTTGGGCGAAGCAAAGACTGAGACGAAAGAAACATGGCCGCTGAATAATTATGAGTTAGCAATTTAGGACCTCCTGATTGGCTCCCTTGGACGTTGACTGTCTTGTTGTGGTTGACAGCATTTAGTTGAGACCTGGAGACAGCCGGGACACAGACTGATGTGGTTCAATATCTCCTCCATTTTCAATGGTATCTGACTCACCGTTCCTGCATCTCTTTCATGCAGGAACGGTCCAATGTTAGAAAACACAACAGACAAATATATTCTGATTCAATCCCCATGAACTGATTGGTCATTAGTTATACCAATCACTGGATTACTTTATTTACACTACATATTTCAGCTTTAAGCAATATACTTTTACTCAAGATTTATTTAACTTTTTTTTCCCCCGGATTGGATGAATGACCTAATGAGGGAACAGAGTAACCTTACCTGGCAACAGGTGTGGAGTGTCGTTGGAGGTATGATGTCATACTGGTGCCATGCATGTGGATGCCTGGCCTGGTCTGACCCAGGGATCCATGCCTGCCTCATCACTGGCACACACACCTGGACACAGCACCTGTTTCTGTCAGTGGAAAGGGTGCCATGTCCGTGGCACAGCCCTTCAGGCCTCCTCTAAGGTCAGTGCATTCTCCCCACTCCAACAATCCCTTGGATAGAGGACTGCTGCAAAACCATAAAGTACATTATACCTAATGATGCCTCGCCAAGAGTTGCTGAGTGGGGAAGAGGTAGGAAAAGGAGCAGAGGGAGGGAGGGGAAGTGGGGGTGGGGGGGGGGGGGGAGCGATAGAGGAGAGGGAGGGGAGGTAGAGGGAATGGGAGAGATATATGGCTGGAGACCAGGTGAGAGCTTTGGGGGAAGCAGGAGAAAAGAGAGAGAGAGAGAGGGGGGGGGGGAAGAAGAGAGAGAGAGTGAAAGGAGAGAGGAAAGATGGAGAGAGAAAGGAGAGAGAAAGGAGAGAGAAAGAGAGAGAAAGATAGAGAGAGGGAGAAAGAGAGCAAGAGAAGAGAGAGAAAGAGAGTGAGAAAAGAGAGAGAAAGGAGAGAGAAAGATAGAGAGAGAGAGAGAGAGAGAGAGAGAGAGAGAGAGAGAGAGAGAGAGAGAGAGAGAGAGAGGATAAAGAGAGCAAGAGAAGAGAGAGAGAGAAATGAGAGAAAGAAGAGAGAAGAGAGAAAGGAGAGAGAAAGAGAGCGAGAGAGAAAGGAGAGAAAGGAGAGAGAAAGAGAGAGAGAGACAAAAATCGACAGTACACCGTGGCTAAGTATTTGACCATGGTTACTGATCAAAACCTTAGAAAAACCTTGACAAAGTACAGGCTCAGTGAGCACAGCTTTGCCATTGAGAAGGGTAGACACAGGGAAACCTGGCTCCCTGTAGAGGAAAGGCTGTGCAACCACTGCACCACAGCAGAACCTGGCTCCCTGTAGAGGAAAGGCTGTGCAACCGCTGCACAACAGCAGAACCTGGCTCCCTGTAGAGGAAAGGCTGTGCAACCGCTGCACAACAGCAGAACCTGGCTCCCTGTAGAGGAAAGGCTGTGCAACCACTGCACCACAGCAGAACCTGGCTCCCTGTAGAGGAAAGGCTGTCCAACCACTGCACCACAGCAGAACCTGAGACAGAGCTGCATTTCCTGACAAAATGTCAAAAATATAAAACAATTAGAGAGTGTCATTTACCCAAATTTCCCCAAGGTTTCAAAGACCTCTCTGATGAGAGTAAGCTACCTGTCCTGTTGGGGGAGGACGCAGAGAGCTGTGGGTTGGCAGCGCACTACATTGCTGCCTGCCATAAGATGAGGGACAGTGTCTGACAGACCAATCAACCTGCACATGTCCTCTACTGTATGCTTATTGTTATTGTTGAATGTATGGTTATTTTGACACTTGGTTATTGTTGTTACTGTTGTCCTGTTGACAATTTGATTCTCATTTTTATTTATTTCTATATGGTAAGTATCCAAAATAAGCGTTTGGCGAGATGTACATTGTTGTCAATTGAATTGAGAGAGAGAGAGAGAGGGAGAAAGAGAGCAAGAGAAGAGAGAGAGAGAGAAGAGAGAAGAGAGAAAGGAGAGAGAAAGAGAGCGATAAGACTGGTGAACTGTGTATGCTCTGGTCATTCAACATGAAGGTCATTGCAGGTCACTGCAGGTCATTGCAGGCTGTCCAACACCCCTGAGGTTCGGCACAACAGTTCAGACACAGATAGAACAATGAGACATATTTCACCAGATGTATGAATCTGAAGCAGCCGGTTGGCGTTTCCACTCATTACCAAATATGGCAATGAGAGGACGGAGCGAGATGGATTTTGGCCGACATTCTGCTAATTTTCTCATTGATGAAACATTTGATCTCAATAGTTTTCTGTTTCCAAAACTAGAATCTGCAACGAACAGAGTGGACTATGTTTTGTAGACTTTACCCTTTGCCAACATTTCAAAAAATGGTGTTCTTTAGAAGGAGTGCAAGGGTCAATTGAGTTGGTGTTTCCTAACAGAAATATGCAAATAAATGCTAGAACGCGCCAATAGGATCTCGCTAGCTCGTTCTTGGCTCTGCCCACCTCCTTGCTTGTTCTGCACACCATGAATCATTTGCTCCCATTGGAATTGACAGGCTGTGGTCTATCTTGGGTTATTTATAATTTTTTGGGGTTGAATAACCAAAATGGCCTCTCTCGCTGCATTCCCAGTTACACCATGCTCAGTGGTGAAGAAAGCCAGGGCGGTCGCTATAGGTTAGCAGGTTAGCAGTACGGTTAAACACTTCATTTAAGGTGAGGGTTACGCATGAGGTTAGCAGGTTAGCAGGTTAGCAGGTTAGCAGGTTAGCAGGTTAGCAGTACGGTTAAAGACTTCATTTGTATTTGTTTTTGGCATGAATGTGCTTCCATACGCAACGCAGATAAATATCACATTGATTATTTAATAGCCACTCATCTTGGACAAATGTCAAATATTTTTTTTTAGATGAATATGTTGGTGTTTGTTTCAAATAGAGCGGACTCAATGCTTTGTTGTCCCGGTTTAATCAGTCTGAACGAGTGTTTCACAGGACATTGTAAAGCCATTCCTCATCAGACGGACTGCGTCTAACGGAGTGTGTGTGTGTGTGTGTGTGTGAGTGTGTGTGTGTGTGAGTGTGAGTGAGTGTGTGTGTGTGTGTGTGTGTGTGTGTGTGTGTGTGTGTGTGTGTGTGTGAGTGTGTGTGTGTGTGAGTGTGAGTGAGTGTGTGTGTGTGTGTGTGTGTGTGTGTGTGTGTGTGTGTGTGTGTGTGTGTGTGTGTGTGTGTGTGTGTGTGTGTGTGTGTGTGTGTGTGTGTGTGTGCGTGCGTGTGTGTGTGTGTGTGTACGTCTAGAGGTGGAAAAAGTCCTCAGTTGTTATACTTGAGTAAAAGTAAAGATACCTTAATAGAAAATGACTCAAGTCAAAGTGAAAGTCTCCCAGTAAAATACTACTTGAGTAATCAAATTCCTTATATGAGGCAGCCCATACAGCAGGATATTATTTTATTTACAGACAGCCAGGGGCACACTCCAACACTCAGACATAATTTACAAACACACTATTTGTGTTTAGTGATTCCGCCAGATCAGAGGCAGTAATCAAATCAAATCAAATGTATTTATATAGCCCTTCGTACATCAGCTGATATCTCAAAGTGCTGTACAGAAACCCAGCCTAAAACCCCAAACAGCAAGGTGTAGAAGCACGGTGGCTAGGAAAAACTCCCTAGAAAGGCCAAAACCTAGGAAGAAACCTAGAGAGGAACCAGGCTATGTGGGGTGGCCAGTCCTCTTCTGGCTGTGCCGGGTGGAGATTATAACAGAACATGGCCAAGATGTTCAAATGTTCATAAATGACCAGCATGGTCTAATAATAATAATCACAGCAGAACAGTTGAAACTGGAGCAGCAGCACGGCCAGGTGGACTGGGGACAGCAAGGAGTCATCATGTCAGGTAGTCCTGAGGCATGGTCCTAGGGCTCAGGTCCTCCGAGAGAGAGAAAGAAAGAGAGAAAGAGAGAATTAGAGAGAGCATACCTAAATTCACACTGGACACCGGATAGGACAGGAGAAGTACTCCAGATATAACAAACTGACCCTAGCCCCCCGACACATAAACTACTGCAGCATAAATACTGGAGGCTGAGACAGGAGGGGTCAGGAGACACTGTGGCCCCATCTGAAGATACCCCCGGACAGGGCCAAACAGGAAGGATATAACCCCCCCCACACTTTTCCAAAGCACAGCCCCCACACCACTAGAGGGATATCTTCAACCACCAACTTACCATCCTGAGACAAGGCCGATAATAGCCCACAAAGTTCTCCGCCACGGCACAACCCAAGGGGGGGCGCCAACCCAGACAGGAAGATCACATCAGTGACTCAACCCACTCAAGTGACGCACCCCTCCTAGGGACGGCATGAAAGAGCGCCAGTAAGCCAGTGACTCAGCCCCTGTAATAGGGTTAGAGGCAGAGAATCCCAGTGGAAAGAGGGGAACCGGCCAGGCAGAGACAGCAAGGGCGGTTCGTTGCTCCAGAGCCTTTCCGTTCACCTTCACACTCCTGGGCCAGACTACTGTAGGTAGGGATGACAAGGCGTTATATTGACAGATGCAGATGAATTGAATCCGTCCTGCCTGAGCATTTGAAATGTTACAAGTACTCTTTGGTGGCAAGGGAAAAGCTAAAGAGTAAAAAGTACATATTTTCTTCAGGAATGTAGTAAAAGTAAGAATGTAGTGAAGTAAATGTAAAAAAAATTCAAAAAATATACAGAGTAAAATCAAGTACAGATACCCAGAAAATGGCGTAAGTAATATGTTAAAGTATTTTCACTTAGTTACTTTAGTTACCACTGTGTATCCAGCTGCAAAACTGTCAGAGACTGCTACTGTTACTGCTGAACCTACTATTATACAATTGCCACTTTCATGTCCAATAGTAATTCAATATTAAATTGGCTCAGGAGGAAATTAATAGAGCAAAAATCAACATGGGTTAATTAGCTAATAACACGTTCATTAAATCATGAATTTAAAGTTGAGACATGTAAATGCTTATTCTACAATACAGTTGAATTTAGCTTCAGGTCTTAGAGGAGGACAGGAGGAGTGTGTGTGTTTGTGTGTGTGTCTGTGTGTGTGTGTGTGTCAACACCTGGGCCTATTGATTTCAAATTAAGTTTGGCTCCCTCCCTCCCTCCCTCCCTCTCTCTCTCTCTCTCTCTCTCTCTTGCCCTCTCTCTCTCTCTCTCTCTCTCTCTCTCTCTCCCTCCCCCCCTCCCTCCCTCCCTCCCTCCCTCCCTCCCTCCCTCCCTCCCTCCCTCCCTCCCTCCCTCCCTCCCTCCCTCCCTCTATCTATCTCCCTTTCTCATTCTCTCTCTCTCTCTCTCTCTCTCTCTCTCTCTCTCTCTCTCTCTCTCTCTCTCTCTCTCTCTCCCTCTCTCTCTCTCTCTCTCTCTCTCTCTCTCTCTCTTTCTCTCTCTCTCTCTCTCTCCCTCTATCTCTCTTTCTCATTCTCATTCTCTCCCCCCTCTTTCCCTCTGTTTCCCTCTCTCTCAATTCAATTAAATTAAATTCAAGGGGCTTTATTGGCATGGGAAAAATATGTGAAATAAACAATAAAAATGAACAGTAAACATTACAAATACAGAAGTTTCAAAACAATAAATACATTACGAATGTCATATTATATATATATACACTGTTGTAACAATGTACAAATGGTTAAAGTACAAAAGGGAAAATAAATAAGCATAAATATGGGTTGTATTTACAATGGTGTTTGTTCTTCACTGGTTGCCCTTTTCTCGTGGCAACAGGTCACAAATCTTGCTGCTGTGAAGGCACACTGTGGAATTTCACCCAGTAGATATGGGAGTTTATCAAAATTGGGTTTGTTTTCAAATTCTTTGTGGATCTGTGTAATCTGAGGGAAACATGTCTCTCTAATATGGTCATACATTGGGCAGGAGGTTAGGAAGTGCAGCTCAGTTTCCACCTCATTTTGTGGGAAGTGTGCACATAGCCTGTCTTCTCTTGAGAGCCAGGTCTGCCTACGGCGGCCTTTCTCAATTGCAAGGCTATGCTCACTGAGTCTGTACATAGTCAAAGCTTTCCTTAAGTTTAGGTCAGTCACAGTGGTCAGGTATTCTGCCACTGTGTACTCTCTGTTTAGGGCCAACTAGCATTCTAGTTTGCTCTGTTTTTTAAATGAATTATTTCCAATATGTCAAGCAATTATCTTTTTATTTTATCATGATTTGGTTGGCTCTTATTGTGTTGCTGTCTGGGGGCTCTGTGGGGTATGTTTGTGTTTGTGAACAGAGCCCCAGGACCAGCTTGCTTAGGGGACTCTTCTCCAGGTTCATCTCTCTGTAGGTGATGGCTTTGTTATGGAAGGTTTGGGAATCACTTCCTTTTAGGTGGTTGTATAATTTAACTGCTCTTTTCTGGATTTTGATAATTAGTGGGTATCGGCCTAATTCTGCTCTGCATGCATTATTTGCTGTTCTACGTTGTACACGGAGGATATTTTGCAGAATTCTGCATGCAGATTCTCAATTTGGTGTTTGTCCCGTTTTGTGAATTCTTGGTTGGTGAGCGGACCGCAGACCTCACAACCATAATGGGCAATGGGCTCTATGACTGATTCAAGTATTTTTAGCCAGATCCTAATTGGTATGTTGAAATTTATGTTTCTTTTGATGGCATAGAAGGCCCTTCTTGCCTTGTCTCTCAGATCGTTCACAGCTATGTGGAAGTTACTTGTGACGCTGATGTTTAGGCCAAGGTATGTATAGTTTTTTGTGTGCTCAAGGGCAACGGTGTCTAGATGGAATTTGTATTTGTGGTCCTGGCGACTGGACATTTTTTGGAACACCATTATTTTGGTCTTACTGAGATTTACTGTCAGGGCCCAGGTCTGACAGAATCTGTGCAGAAGATCTAGGTGCTGCTGTAGGCCCTCCTTGGTTGGGGACAGAAGCACCAGATCATCAGCAAACAGTAGACATTTGACTTCAGATTCTAGTAGGGTGAGGCTGGGTGCTGCAGACTGTTCTAGTGCCCTCGCCAATTCGTTGATATATACAGTGGGGCAAAAAAGTATTTAGTCAGCCATCAATTGTGCAAGTTCTCCGAATTAAAAAGATGTGAGAGGCCTGTAATTTTCATCATAGGTACACTTCAACTATGACAGACAAAATTAGGAAAAAAAATCCAGAAAATCACATTGTAGGAATTTTTATGAATTTATTTGCAAATTATGGTGGAAAAGAGAGAGAGAGAGAGAGAGAGAGAGAGAGAGAGAGAGAGAGAGAGAGAGAGAGAGAGAGGGAGTGAGTGAGAGACAGAGAGAGAGAGGGTGAGTGAGAGAGAGTGAGAGAGAGAGAGAGAGAGAGAGAGAGAGAGAGAGAGAGAGAGAGAGAGAGAGATAGAGATAGAGATAGAGTGAGAGAGGGAGCAGAACTTAATGTGAAATCAATAGGCCCTGGTGTTGTAAAACGCTTGACCTGAATATTGCCTGTATTCTGTCACTCTCCCTGCCTCCTATCTCAGTGGTAATGGTTCCATAAGCTGGCAGACATCTTTTATTTTCAAAGCATTATAGTACAGATGCTGCTGAACTAACCCTAACTTATAGAGCTCCTCTGGACTGAGGACTCAATGAAAACCTTAAATTGTATCTATTTGATTAAATGATTTTGAATTTGAATCTTCCTAAATTATTCTATTTAAGTACTTTTGCTTTGTGTCTACATGAAGGTCTGTCTGTCTGTCTGTCTGTCTGTCTGTCTGTCTGTCTGTCTGTCTGTCTGTCTGTCTGTCTGTCTGTCGGTCTGTCTGTCTATCTGTCTGTCTGTCTGTCTGTATGTCTGTCTGTCTGCCTGTCTCCTTGCCTGCCTGCCTGCCTGCCTGCCTGCCTGCCTGTCTGTCTGTCTGTCTGTCTGTCTGTCTCACTGTCTGCCTGCCTGCCTGCCTGCCTGCCTGCCTGTCTGTCTGTCTGTCTGTCTGTCTGTCTGTCTGCCTGCCTGCCTGCCTGCCCGCCCACCTGACTGCCTGACTCCCTGTCTCTCTCTCTTTCCTTCTCTCTCTGTCTCTGTCTCTGTCTCAGTCTCAGTCTCAGTCTGTCTGTCTGTCTGTCTGTCTGTCTGTCTGTCTGTCTGTCTGTCTGTCTGTCTGTCTGTCTGTCTGTCTCTGTGCCTGCCTGCCTGCCTGCCTGCCTGTCTGTCTGTCTGTCTGCCTGCCTGTCTGTCTGTCTCCCTGCCTGTCTGTCTGTGTGTCTGTGTGTCTGTCTCCCTCCCTACCTCCCTGCCTGTCTCTCTCCCTACCTCCCTGCCTCTCTCCCTACCTCCCTGCCTGTCTCGCTACCTCCCTGCCTCTCTCCAGACCTCCCTCCCTCCCTCCCCCCTCCCTCCCTCCCTCCCTCCCTCCCTCCCTGTCTGCCTGCCCCAGATCAATACATTTGATGGGAAGCAATAAGCAGGCCTATTAAGTGACAAAGGTTTACTCTGCAACAGCTGGGCTGGCCAGAGACTGAGGCTTGTCTGACTAATGAACTGTGAAACAATCAGGCAGTAGCCATTTGTGTTCAGATCTGTAAATATGGCGCAGTACAAGTGCCAGACCATCGCTAGGCACTCCAGCTGGGAACACAGATGGTCTGGATGCAGAGAGAGCAGCACAGGAACCGTTAGCTAGCTCTCCATCCCTCCCTTCATCCCTTCATCCCTCCTTCATCCCTCCATCCCCGGGTTGCATCACACCTCCGCTGTCTTTGACTGACAACTATACTTTTGTACTAACTGAGCCCCCGTTTACCCAGGCTAGCTCCCCAAGTCAGGGGAGAAAGAGACAGGGGAGAAAGAGACAGGGGAGAGAGAGAGAGAGAGAGAGAGAGAGAGAGAGAGAGAGAGAGAGAGAGAGAGAGAGAGAGACAAAGTGAGAAGGAGTGATGTGATACAGCAATTTAAAGTCATGATCAGCTAATTGACCTTGGAAAGTAAATGATTAATCCTGACATGATTAAACCACATGAAATTCTAAAACAGGCAAGGTTATAAACCCACTATATTCTAGAACACATGCAAGGTTAGAAGCCCACTATATTCTAGAACACATGCAAGGTTAGAAACACACTATATTCTAGAACACAGGCAAGGTTAGAAGCCCACTATATTCTAGAACACAGGCAAGGTTAGAAGCCCACTACATTCTAGAACACAGGCAAGGTTAGAAACACACTGTATTCTAGAACACAGGCAAGATTAGAAGCCCACTACATTCTAGAACACAGGCAAGGTTAGAAGCCCACTATATTCTAGAACACATGCAAGGTTAGAAGCCCACTACATTCTAGAACACAGTTAAGGTTAGAAGCCCACTATATTCTAGAACACAGGCAAGGTTAGAAGCCCACTATATTCCAGAACACAGGCAAGGTTAGAAGCCCACTATATTCTAGAACACATGCAAGGTTAGAAGCCCACTATATTCTAGAACACAGGCAAGGTTAGAAGCCCACTATATTCTAGAACACAGTTAAGGTTAGAAGCCCACTACATTCTCGAACACAGTTAAGGTTAGAAGCCCACTACATTCTAGAACACAGGCAAGGTTAGAAGTCCACTAGATTCTAGAACACAGTTAAGGTTAGAAGCCCACTACATTCTAGAACACAGGCAAGGTTAGAAGCCCACTACATTCTAGAACACAGTTAAGGTTAGAAGTCCACTAGATTCTAGAACACATGCAAGGTTAGAAGCCCACTTGATTTGAGAACAAAAGGGGCAAGGTGAGGGACATGCTTCTCATTTAATAGCTCTACCTCATATCAATAACATGTCTGTCCGGAGACGCTGATGTTCTTCCTTATTTGGTAAAGAATGGAGAA
>NC_092176.1:41784224-41816724 GCF_045791955.1 Oncorhynchus clarkii lewisi | reverse complement strand
GTGGTGACAGCCCGGCCAGAGAGCTAGTATGTGGTGGTGGTGACAGCCTAGTCAGAGAGCTAATATGTAGTGGTGGTGACAGCCCAGTCAGAGAGCTAGTATGTGGTGGTGGTGACAGCCCGGCCAGAGAGCTAGTATGTGGTGGTGGTGACAGCCTAGTCAGAGAGCTAGTATGTGGTGGTGGTGACAGCCCAGTCAGAGAGCTAGTATGTAGTGGTGGTGACAGCCCAGTCAGAGAGCTAGTATGTAGTGGTGGTGACAGCCCAGTCAGAGAGCTAGTATGTAGTGGTGGTGACAGCCCAGTCAGAGAGCTAGTATGTGGTGGTGGTGACAGCCTGGTCAGAGAGATAGTATGTAGTGGTGGTGACAGCCCAGTCAGAGAGCTAGTTTGTGGTGGTGGTGACAGCCCAGTCAGAGAGCTAGTATGTAGTGGTGGTGACAGCCCAGTCAGAGAGCTAGTATGTAGTGGTGGTGACAGCCCGGTCAGAGAGCTAGTATGTGGTAGTGGTGACAGCCCAGTCAGAGAGCTAGTATGTAGTGGTGGTGACAGCCCAGTCAGAGAGCTAGTATGTAGTGGTGGTGACAGCCCGGTCAGAGAGCTAGTATGTGGTGGTGGTGACAGCCCAGTCAGAGAGCTAGTATGTAGTGGTGGTGACAGCCCGGTCAGAGAGCTAGTATGTGGTGGTGGTGACAGCCCAGTCAGAGAGCTAGTATGTGGTGGTGGTGACAGCCCAGTCAGAGAGCTAGTATGTGGTGGTGGTGACAGCCCAGTCAGAGAGCTAATAGCCTAGCCTTCAATTCCTTCTTCTGTGATTATCAAGAAGAAATGTTTCCAAATATGAAATAAATACATAAATACATTTACAGCTCAAAAAGAGAAAATTAGAAAAAAAGGGGGGGGGGGGGGGGGATTACACAGGTCCACAAAGATTTCCATAACAAATCCAGTGTTGATAAACTCCCGTATCTATTGGGTAAAATTCCACAGTGTGCCATCACAGAAGAAATATTTGTGACCTGTTGCCACAAGGGGCGGGGCGGCAGGGTAACCTAGTGGTTAGAGCGTTGGACTAGTAACCGGAAGGTTGCAAGTTCAAACCCCCGAGCTGACAAGATACAAATCTGTCATTCTGCCCCTGAACAGGCAGTTAACCCACTGTTTCTAGGCCGTCATTGAAAATAAGAATTTGTTCTTAACTGACTTGCCTAGTTAAATAAAGGTAAAATAAATAAAATAAACAAGGAAAGGGCAACCACCACTGTAAATACAACCTGTACTTTACTACAGTGCCTTGCGAAAGTATTCGGCCCCCTTGAACTTTGCGACCTTTTGCCACATTTCAGGCTTCAAACAAAAAGATATAAAACTGTATTTTTTTGTGAAGAATCAACAACAAGTGGGACACAATCATGAAGTGGAACGACATTTATTGGATATTTCAAACTTTTTTAACAAATCAAAAACTGAAAAATTGGGCGTGCAAAATTATTCAGCCCTCTTAAGTTAATACTTTGTAGCGCCACCTTTTGCTGCGATTACAGCTGTAAGTCGCTTGGGGTATGTCTCTATCAGTTTTGCACATCGAGAGACTGACATTTTTTCCCATTCCTCCTTGCAAAACAGCTCGAGCTCAGTGAGGTTGGATGGAGAGCATTTGTGAACAGCAGTTTTCAGTTCTTTCCACAGATTCTCGATTGGATTCAGGTCTGGACTTGGCTTGGCCATTCTAACACCTGGATATGTTTATTTTTGAACCATTCCATTGTAGATTTTGCTTTATGTTTTGGATCATTGTCTTGTTGGAAGACAAATCTGCGTCCCAGTCTCAGGTCTTTTACAGACTCCATCAGGTTTTCTTCCAGAATGGTCCTGTATTTGGCTCCATCCATCTTCCCATCAATTTTAACCATCTTCCCTGTCCCTGCTGAAGAAAAGCAGGCCCAAACCATGATGCTGCCACCACCATGTTTGACAGTGGGGATGGTGTGTTCAGCTGTGTTGCTTTTACGCCAAACATAACGTTTTGCATTGTTGCCAAAAAGTTCCATTTTGGTTTCATCTGACCAGAGCACCTTCTTCCACATGTTTGGTGTGTCTCCCAGGTGGCTTGTGGCAAACTTTAAATGACTCTTTTTATGGATATCTTTAAGAAATGGCTTTCTTCTTGACTGATTGTTGTCCTATGGACAGAGTCTCCCACCTCAGCTGTAGATCTCTGCAGTTCATCCAGAGTGATCATGGGCCTCTTGGCTGTATCTCTGATCAGTATTCTCCTTGTATGAGCTGAAAGTTTAGAGGGACAGCCAGGTCTTGGTAGATTTGCAGTGGTCTGATATTCCTTCCATTTCAATATTATCGCTTGCACAGTGCTCCTTGGGATGTTTAAAGCTTGGGAAATCTTTTTGTATCCAAATCCGGCTTTAAACTTCTTCACAACAGTATCTCGGACCTGCCTGGTGTGTTCCTTGTTCTTCATGATGCTCTCTGCGCTTTTAACGGACCTCTGAGACTATCACAGTGCAGGTGCATTTATACGGAGACTTGATTACACACAGGTGGATTGTATTTATCATCATTAGTCATTTAGGTCAACATTGGATCATTCAGAGATCCTCACTGAACTTCTGGAGAGAGTTTGCTGCACTGAACGTAAAGGGGCTGAATAATTTTGCACGCCCAATTTTCCAGTTTTTGATTTGTTAAAAAAGTTTGAAATATCCAATAAATGTCGTTCCACTTCATGATTGTGTCCCACTTGTTGTTGATTCTTCACAAAAAAATACAGTTTTATATCTTTACGTTTGAAGCCTGAAATGTGGCAAAAGGTCGCAAAGTTCAAGGGGGCCGAATACTTTCGCAAGGCACTGTATGCTAGTTACAACAACTGTATATAAACATAATATTACATATGTAATGTCTTTATTCCTTTGGAACTTCTGTGAGTGTAATGTTTACTGTACATTTTTTGTTGTTTATTTCACTTTTGTTTATTATCTATTTCACTTGCTTTGGCAATGTTAACATATGTTTCCCATGCCAATAAAGACCCTTAAATTGAATTGAAGTTGAGAAAAAGAGACAGACAGACAGACAGACCGACAGACAGACAGACAGACAGACAGACAGACAGAGACAGAGAGAGAAGGAAAGAGAGAGAGAGACAGAGACTGAAACAGAGACAGAGAGAGAAGGAAAGAGAGAGAGACAGGGACTGAGACAGAGACAGAGAGAGAAGGAAAGAGAGACAGAGACAGAGACTGAGACAGAGACAGAGAGAGAAGGAAAGAGAGAGAGACAGAGACAGAGAGAAGGAAAGAGAGAGAGACAGGGACTGAGAGAGACAGAGAGAGTGGGAAAGAGAGAGAGACAGAGACAGAGAGAAGGAAAGAGAGAGAGACAGGGACTGAGACAGAGACAGAGAGAGAAGGAAAGAGAGAGAGACAGGGACTGAGACAGACACAGAGAGAGAAGGAAAGAGAGAGAGAGACAGAGACTGAGACAGAGACAGAGAGAGAAGGAAAGAGAGAGAGACAGAGACAGAGAGAAGGAAAGAGAGAGAGAGAGACAGGGACTGAGACTGAGACAGAGAGAGAGAGAGAAGGAAAGAGAGGGAAAAAAAGAGAGTCAGAGACTGAGGCAAAGACAGAGAGAGAGAAAAAGAGAGAGAGACAGAGACAGAGAGAAGGAAAGAGAGAGAGAGACAGGGACTGAGACTGAGACAGAGAGAGAAGGAAAGAGAGAGAGACAGAGACAGAGAGAAGGAAAGAGAGAGAGAGACAGAGACAGAGAGAAGGAAAGAGAGAGAGAGACAGGGACTGAGACTGAGACAGAGAGAGAAGGAAAGAGAGAGAGAGACAGGGACTGAGACTGAGACAGAGAGAGACAGAGACAGAGACAGAGACAGCAGGAAAGAGAGAGAGACAGAGGAGGAGAAGGACCTATTAAAAGTGTTCAGTGGCCTGTGAGATATTGTGTCACTTTAATTAGTGGCGGGCCGTAGGGCTCCTAGTGAGGGTGACGATGTGACGACGGGATGAAGAGAAGGTTGATCATATATCAGGGTAGGTCCCAAATGGCACCCTATTGCCATTGAAGGGCATTGATTTTGACCAGGAGCCATATGGGTTCCACTAGGGATCTGGTCTGAAGTAGTGCACTATATAGGGATTAGGGCTCTGGTCTAAAGTTGTGCACTATATAGGGAATAGGGCTCTGGTCTAAAGTAGTGCACTATATAGGGAATAGGGCTCTGGTCTATAGAAGTGCACTATATAGGGAATAGGGCTCTGGTCTAAAGTAGTGTACTATAGAGGGATTAGGGCTCTGGTCTAAAGTAGTCTACTATAGAGGGAATAGGGCTCTGGTCTAAAGTTGTGCACTATATAGGGAATAGGGCTCTGGTCAGCAGTAGTGCACTATATAGGGAATAGAGATCTGGTCTAAAGTAGTGCACTATATAGGGAATAGGGCTCTGGTCAACAGTAGTGCACTATATAGGGAATAGGGCTCTGGTCAACAGTAGTGCACTATATAGGGAATAGGGCTCAGGTCAACAGTAGCGCACTATTAGGGAATAGGGCTCTGGTCAACAGTAGTGCACTATATAGGGAATAGGGCTCTGGTCAACAGTAGTCCACTATATAGGGAATAGGGCTCTGGTCAACAGTAGTGCACTATATAGGGAATAGGGCTCTGGTCAACAGTAGTGCACTATATAGGGAATAGGGCTCTGGTCAACAGTAGTGCACTATATAGGGAATAGGGTTGCCATTTGGGATGCAAAAACAAAGCTTAATTTCCCATATAAAGAAATTTGTCAGGCTTGGTATGGTTGTCTCTCTGGCCCTTTGTAAGGCTTGATATGGTTGTCTCTCTGGCCCTTTGTAAGGCTTGGTATGGTTGTCTCTCTGGCCCTTTGTAAGGCTTGGTATGGTTGTCTCTCTGGCCATTTGTAAGGCTTGGTATGGTTGTCTCTCTGGCTCTTTGTCAAGCTTGATATGGTTGTCTCTCTGGCCATTTGTAAGGCTTGGTATGGTTGTCTCTCTGGCCATTTGTAAGGCTTGGTATGGTTGTCTCTCTGGCTCTTTGTCAAGCTTGATATGGTTGTCTCTCTGGCTCTTTGTAAGGCTTGGTATGGTTGTCTCTCTGGCCCTTTGTAAGGCTTGGTATGGTTGTCTCTCTGGCTCTTTGTCAAGCTTGATATGGTTGTCTCTCTGGCCCTTTGTAAGGCTTGGTATGGTTGTCTCTGGCTCTTTGTAAGGCTTGATATGGCTGTCTCTCTGGCCCTTTGTCAAGCTTGATATGGTTGTCTCTCTGGCCCTTTGTAAGGCTTGGTATGGTTGTCTCTCTGGCTCTTTGTCAAGCTTGATATGGTTGTCTCTCTGGCTCTTTGTCAAGCTTGATATGGTTGTCTCTCTGGCCCTTTGTAAGGCTTGGTATGGTTGTCTCTGGCACTTTGTAAGGCTTGATATGGTTGTCTCTGGCACTTTGTAAGGCTTGGTATGGTTGTCTCTGGCACTTTGTAAGGCTTGATATGGTTGTCTCTCTGGCTCTTTGTCAAGCTTGATATGGTTGTCTCTGGCACTTTGTATGGCTTGGTATGGTTGTCTCTCTGGCTCTTTGTCAGGCTTGGTATGGTTGTCTCTCTGGCTCTTTGTCAAGCTTGATATGGTTGTCTCTGGCACTTTGTATGGCTTGGTATGGTTGTCTCTCTGGCTCTTTGTCAGGCTTGGTATGGTTGTCTCTCTTGCACATTGTCAAGCTTTGCACCACAAAAACATATGTCTCTGTAACGGTTTTCTTCTGGTGAAGGAGAGGCGGACCAAAATGCAGCGTGGTTATAATTCATGGTTCTTTAATAATGAAACCATACATGAATAAACTACAAAAACAAGAACCATGCAAACCCTGAAACAGTCCCGTGTGGAACAAACACTGACACAGGAGACAACCACCCACAAAACCCAACACAAACCAGGCTACCTAAATATCGTTCCCAATCAGAGACAATGACTAACACCTGCCTCTGATTGTGAACCATATCAGGCCGAACATAGAAATAGACAAACTAGACATGTAACATAGAATGCCCACTCAGATCACACCCTGACCAAACAAAACATAGAAACATACAAAGCAAACTATGGTCAGGGTGTGACAGTCGCATTACATCTGAGAAAAGATGTGTGCCAGATTTAGCTAGGAGCTAATGTTCATCTGCAGTGTCCTGGCTGCTGAACAATTCTTTACATTCATATTTTGGTTAAAAATATCACTTTGTTTATTAGTTTTTCCAAATGTATTAAAGAATCTTGATCTAAATGAATTTTTAACAGAATCATCAACTTTTTTTCATCTAATTATTGATCAGATTATTAATCTACTTCATTAGGCATTATGAAGGGCATTTAACCATCCTGCCACCAGCCAAAACCCCTATCTCCGAACAGGGACAGCCACTACTTATCTGTTCATACACTATAATGTCTGGATAAATGGGAAAATAATGAACATTTTAGACAATCATTCCCAATCACAGCATGCTGAATGCACCTTGGCACGAAGCCAGGCCTCCGCAGACAGACAGAGACGGAGAGAGGGATTGGGGAGGAGGGGAAAGGGGAATTAGGGGGTGGGGGTGATAGAGGGATGGGGTAGGAGTGGAAAGGGGGATCAGGGGGTGGGGGTGTTGGAAGGATGGGGGAGGAGGGGAAAGGGGGATCAGGGAGTGGGGGTGATGGAGGGATGGGGAGGAGGGTAATTTGTCTTATTGTCCTATTGTAAGAGTTAATGAGGTGACGTAATTTAAGTGATGCTTCTCTTATGTCCTGAAGGTAATATTCAAATCAAATCAAATCAAATTGTATTCGTCACATGCGCCGAATATAACAGGTGTAGTAGACCTTACAGTGAAATGCTTACTTACAATGCAAATAGTCTGGGTAGCCATTTAATTAGCTGTTCAGGTGTCTTATGGATTGGGGGGTAGAAGCTGTTTAGGAGCCTCTTGGACCTAGACTTGGTGCTCCGTTACCCCTTGCCATGCGGTACCAGAGAGAGTCTATGACTAGGGTGGCTGGAGTCTTTGACACTTTTTAGAGCCTTCCTCTGACACCGCCTGGTATAAAGGTCCTGGATGGCAGGATGCTTGGTCCCGTTGATGTACTGGGCCGTACGCACTACCCTCTGTAGTGCCTTGCGGTCGGAGGCCGAGCAGTTGCCATACCAGGCAGTGATGCAACCCGTCAGAATATTCTCGATGGTGCCGCTGTAAAACCTTTTGAGTATCTGAAGACCCATGCCAAATCTTTTCAGTCTCCTGAGGGGAAATAGGCTTTGTTGTGCCCCCTTCACAATTGACTTGGTGTGCTTGGACCATGCTAGTTTGTTGGTGATGTGGACGCCAAGGAACTTGAAGCTCTCAACCTGCTCCACTACAGCCCCGTCGATGAGAATGGGGGCGTGCTCGGTCCACCTTTTCCTGTAGTCCACAATCATCTTCTTTGTCTTGATCACGTTGAGGGAGAGGTTGTTGTCCTTGCACCACACAGACAGGTCTCTGATTCCTCCCTATAGGCTGTCTCATTGTTGTCTGTGATCAGGCCTCCCTCTGTTGTTCATCAGCAAACTTAATGATGGTGTTGGAGTCGTGCCTGACCACGCAGTCATGAGTGAACAGGGAGTACAGGAGGGGGCTGAGCACATACCTCTGAGGGGCCCCCGTGTTGAGGATCAGTGTGGCGGATGTGTTGGTACCTACCCTTACCACCTGGGGGCAGCCCGTCAGGAAGACCAGGATCCAGTTTCAGAGGGAGGTGCTTAGTTCCAGGCTCCTTAGCTTAGTGATGAGCTTTGAGGGCACCATGGTGTTGAACGCTGAGCTGTAGTCAATGAATAGCATTCTCACATAGGTGTTCCTTTTGTCCAGGTGGGAAAGGGCGGTGTGGAGTGCAATAGAGATTGTGTCACTGGGCAGCTCTCGGCTGTGCTTTCCTTTGTAGTCTGTAATGGTTCGAAAGCCCTGCCACATCCGCCGAGCATCAGAGCTGGTGTAGTACGATTCGATTTTAGTCCTGCTTTGACGCTTTGCCTGTTTGATGGTTCGTCAGAGGGCATAGCAGGATTAAGCATAAGCTTCCGGGTTAGAGAACCCGCTCCTTGAAAGCGGCAGCTCTAGCCTTTAGTTTAGTGCAGATATTGCAGGTAAGCAATGGCTTCTGGTTAGGGTATGTACGCACGGACACTGCTGGGACAACGTCATCGAAACCAATGACTGATGTGAAAACATTGAAGCCAATGACTGATGTGTTGTACTCCTCAATGCCATCTGAGGAATCCCAGAACATGTTCCAGTCTGTGTTATCAAAGCAGTCCTGTAGTTTAGCTTCTGCTTCATCTGACCACGTTTTTATAGATCTGGTCACTGGTGTTTCCTGCTTTAATTTTTGCTTGTAAGCAGGAATCAGCAGGATATAATTATGGTAAGATTTGCCAAATGGAGGGCGAGGGAGAGCTTAGTACATGTAAAGGTGGTCTAGAATTTTTTTCCCTCTGGTTGCACAATTAACATGCTGATAGAAATGAGGTAAAACGGATTTAAGTTTCCCTGCATTAAAGTCCCCGGCCACTAGGAGCGCCGCCTCTGGATGAGCGATTTCCTGTTTGCTTATGGCCGTGAGTGTTTTAAAATATGAGTGTTTTATAATTTGAGTGTTTTGTAATTTGAGTGTTTTAAAATATGAGTGTTTTATAATTTGAGTGTTTTAAAATTTGAGTTTTTTATAATTTGAGTGTTTTAAAATTTGAGTGTTTTATAATTTGAGTGTTTTATAATTTGAGTGTTTTAAAATATGAGTGTTTTATAATTTGAGTGTTTTAAAATTTGAGTTTTTTATAATTTGAGTGTTTTAAAATATGAGTGTTTTATAATTTGAGTGTTTTATGTTTTACTTCTTCTATTTTTACATTGAGATAATTGGAATTAATCAGCTATGACAGCTATTATTGTGTTTTTAATCATTTAAAAAAGTTGTATAAAATGTGTGATTATGTTTATCACACGTATACTGTGTAGTCTATATTTTAATTGAACTAATAACCATAATGTTATTGTCACGTGTCACACTCCATCTCCGGGCTCCAGGTCACCAGGCTGCTCGTTATGGTCCACACCTGTCACCGTCGTTACGCGCACCTGTCACCGTCGTTACGCGCACCTGTCACCGTCGTTACGCGCACCTGTCACCGTAGCTACGCGCACCTGTCACCGTCATTACGCGCACCTGTCACCGTAGTTACGCGCACCTGTCACCGTAGTTACGCGCACCTGTCACCGTAGTTAAGCACACATGTCACCGTCTTTACGCGCACCTGCGTGTCATCAGACTCAACCTGGACTCCATCACCTCCCTGATTACCTTCCCTATATATGTCCCTCCCATTGCTTCCTTCCCTATATATGTCACTCCCTCTGGTTCCTTCCCTATATATGACCCTCCCATTGGTTCCTTCCCTATATATGACCCTCCCATTGGTTCCTTCCCTATATATGTCCCTCCCTCTGGTTCCTTCCCTATATATGTCCCTCCCATTGGTTCCTTCCCTATATATGTCCCTCCCATTGGTTCCTTCCCTATATATATGTCCCTCCCATTGGTTCCTTCCCTATATATGTCCCTCCCATTCCATTGGTTCCTTCCCTATATATGTCCCTCCCATTGGTTCCTTCCCTATTTATGTCTCTCCCATTGGTTCCTTCCCTATATATGTCCCTCCCATTCCATTGTTTCATTCCCTATATATGTCCCACCCATTGGTTCCTTCCCTATATATGTCTCTCCCATTGGTTCCTTCCCTATATATGTCTCTCCCATTGGTTCCTTCCCTATATATGTCTCTCCCATTGGTTCCTTCCCTATATATGTCCCTCCCTTTGGTTCCTTCCCTATATATGTCCCTCCCTTTGGTTCCTTCCCTATATATGTCCCTCCCTTTGGTTCCTTCCCTATATATGTCCCTCCCATTGGTTCCTTCCCTATATATGTCCCTCCCATTGGTTCCTTCCCTATATATGTCCCTCCTTTTGGTTCCTTCCCTATATATGTCCCTCCCATTGGTTCCTTCCCTATATATGTCCCTCCCTTTGGTTCCTTCCCCAGGCGTTATTGTTTCTGTTTCTGTGTCACGTCTGTTGCGTTGTTCTTGTTTCTTATTTTGTATTTATGTTGCGTTTATTTATTGAAACACTCACTTCCTGAACTTGCTTCCCGACTATCAGCTCACATCGTTTCAGTTACTGTAGAGCCTATATCTTAATTGACCTGATAAACATGATGTTACTGTGGAGCCTATATCATAATTGAACTGATAACCATGATGTTACTGTAGAGCCTATATCTTAATTGACCTGATAAACATGATGTTACTGTGGAGCCTATATCATAATTGAACTGATAACCATGATGTTACTGTAGAGCCTATATCTTAATTGAACTGATAACCACGATGTTACTGTGGAGCCTAATTGTTGTATACAACGACAGAGGGTCTTTACAGTAGATTGTAATGTTTTATCATTTTATTTAAGTACGACAACAACACGACCGTCTAATGTTGTGTTTGTCAGAGGGCATCGCCAGACAAGGGACAGACAGGACAGGCGGGCAGAACAATAAATACTGAAGATTGATGTGGGAGGAGAATATCTATCACTGGCCAATGACCATCTAATGGCTGATGTAGTACACACACACACACACACACACACACACACACACACACACACTTGACTGAACCTGGGGGACCCAGCTCTTTATGGAGGTATAAAGGTTTACACAGTTCCCGTCTCTTTGGATTTGGATTGACAGCCGCTTTCACAAATAATGGAGTCTAACAGCCCAGAAGGGGACGAGGGAGAAATATTACAACGGTCACAGCATCTTAGAAAGCCTTAGTTACGGACATCCCCCTCGTCCTAACAGGAAAAATAAAGACTTATGGGAAATGAAGTGAGGTATGAATAGCGACGACCATTACCCTCCTTTCCCGAAGTCATATTTGTGAGACGATTATAGTTTCTTGAGAACGGGCGTAAGGTCGGAGACGAGAGACTGTCTCTCTATACTCAAGACTCGTGTGATTACCTTCGCCGTGCTTGAACTCTCCTTGAACTTGAAATAACCATCACACAAGTGGGACATCAGCAGGCATGGATATCTCCCCCCGCATCTGGTTAGTTTAGCTCCAATTTGCCTCCTAATGCAGCAATTACCCTGATATATATATAGGGGTGCGAAGAGAGACTGTCACCCTTTAATTGCTTTTATGTATTAGAATCAAAATCGGCACATTTACTGAACGACAACGAGAGAGACACCTGAATGAAATGTCATGCTTTTTTTTCCCCCCATGTCTGGATTTATTTTGCGAAATACCACTGCACTGTTTCATGTGGTTAACTGACTCGAATGGGTTAACCACTGAGAATGGACAGATAACACAGTCTTTTATCACACAGCACAGAGAGTGTCTTTTATCACACAGCACAGAGAGTGTCTTTTATCACACAGCACAGAGAGTGTCATTTATCACACAGCACAGAGAGTGTCTTTTATCACACAGCACAGAGAGTGTCATTTATCACACAGCATAGAGGGTGTCTTTTATCACACAGCACAGAGAGTGTCTTTTATCACACAGCACAGAGAGTGTCATTTATCACACAGCATAGAGAGTGTCATTTATCACACAGCATAGAGAGTGTCTTTTATCACACAGCATAGAGGGTGTCTTTTATCACACAGCACAGAGAGTGTCTTTTATCACACAGCACAGAGAGTGTCATTTATCACACAGCATAGAGGGTGTCATTTATCACACAGCATAGAGAGTGTCTTTTATCACACAGCACAGAGTGTCTTTTATCACACAGCATAGAGTGTCTTTTATCACACAGCATAGAGAGTCTTTTATCACACAGCACAGAGAGTGTCTTTTATCACACAGCATAGAGTGTCTTTTATCACACAGCATAGTCTCTCGTCTTGGTTCCTTCCCTATATATGTCCCTCCCTTTGGTTCCTTCCCTATATATGTCTCTCCCATTGGTTCCTTCCCTATATATGTCTCTCCCATTGGTTCCTTCCCTATATATGTCCCTCCCTTTGGTTCCTTCTCTATATATGTCCATCCCATTAGTTCCTTCCCTATATATGTCTCTCCCATTGGTTCCTTCCCTATATATGTCTCTCCCATTGGTTTCTTCCCTATATATGTCCCTCCCTTTGGTTCCTTCCCTATATATGTCTCTCCCATTGGTTCCTTCCCTATATATGTCACTCCCATTGGTTCCTTCCCTATATATGTCACTCCCATTGGTTCCTTCCCTATATATGTCTCTCCCATTGGTTCCTTCCCTATATATGTCTCTCCCATTGGTTCCTTCCCCAGGCATTATCGTTTCTGTTTCGCCGGATCACCAGGCTCTCATACTTCCACCAGCTCGTCAGGATCTCGTGCATCAGCCGGATTGCCAGGCTCCCCTGCCTCAGCTGATCTGTCAGGTTCCTGCGTCCCAGCCGGTGACAGGTTCCAATATATCAGCAGGGGTGACTGGTCCGCTCCTGATCCCCGTGATTGTCCCTTTGGATTGGCGTCCTGAGGCTGAAGCCGAGCGTCAGGGATGGGGTATTGTCACGTGTGCCCCCTCTCTGGCCTCTAGGTCACCAGGCTGCTCGTTATGGCACACACCTGTCACCGTCTTTCGTGTGTCATCAGACTCACCTCGACCTCATCACTTCCCTGATTACCTTCCCTATATATGTCCCTCCCATTGGTTCCTTCCCTATATATGTCTCTCCCATTGGTTCCTTCCCTATATATGTCACTCCCATTGGTTCCTTCCCTATATATGTCTCTCCCATTGGTTCCTTCCCTATATATGTCTCTCCCTTTGGTTCCTTCCCTATATATGTCATTCCCTTTGGTTCCTTCCCTATATATAGTGCCTTGCGAAAGTATTCGGCCCCCTTGAACTTTGCGACCTTTTGCCACATTTCAGGCTTCAAACATAAAGATATAAAACTGTATTTTTTTGTGAAGAATCAACAACAAGTGGGACACAATCATGAAGTGGAACGACATTTATTTGATATTTCAAACTTTTTTAACAAATCCAAAAACTGAAAAATTGGGCGTGCAAACCTTTTGCTGCGATTACAGCTGTAAGTCGCTTGGGGTATGTCTCTATCAGTTTTGCACATCGAGAGACTGAAATTTTTTCCCATTCCTCCTTGCAAAACAGCTCGAGCTCAGTGAGGTTGGATGGAGAGCATTTGTGAACAGCAGTTTTCAGTTCTTTCCACAGATTCTCGATTGGATTCAGGTCTGGACTTTGACTTGGCCATTCTAACACCTGGATATGTTTATTTTTGAACCATTCCATTGTAGATTTTGCTTTATGTTTTGGATAATTGTCTTGTTGGAAGACAAATCTCCGTCCCAGTCTCAGGTCTTTTGCAGATTCCATCAGGTTTTCTTCCAGAATGGTCCTGTATTTGGCTCCATCCATCTTCCCATCAATTTTAACCATCTTCCCTGTCCCTGCTGAAGAAAAGCAGGCCCAAACCATGATGCTGCCACCACCATGTTTGACAGTGGGGATGGTGTGTTCAGCTGTGTTGCTTTTACGCCAAACATAACGTTTTGCATTGTTGCCAAAAAGTTCAATTTTGGTTTCATCTGACCAGAGCACCTTCTTCTACATGTTTGGTGTGTCTCCCAGGTGGCTTGTGGCAAACTTTAAACAACTATTTTTATGGATATCTTTAAGAAATGGCTTTCTTCTTGCCACTCTTCCATAAAGGCCAGATTTGTGCAATATACGACTGATTGTTGTCCTATGGACAGAGTCTCCCACCTCAGCTGTAGATCTCTGCAGTTCATCCAGAGTGATCATGGGCCTCTTGGCTGCATCTCTGATCAGTCTTCTCCTTGTATGAGCTGAAAGTTTAGAGGGACGGCCAGGTCTTGGTAGATTTGCAGTGGTCTGATACTCCTTCCATTTCAATATTATCGCTTGCACAGTGCTCCTTGGGATGTTTAAAGCTTGGGAAATCTTTTTGTATCCAAATCCGGCTTTAAACTTCTTCACAACAGTATCTCGGACCTGCCTGGTGTGTTCCTTGTTCTTCATGATGCTCTCTGCGCTTTTAACGGACCTCTGAGACTATCACAGTGCAGGTGCATTTATACGGAGACTTGATTACACACAGGTGGATTGTATTTATCATCATTAGTCATTTAGGTCAACATTGGATCATTCAGAGATCCTCACTGAACTTCTGGAGAGAGTTTGCTGCACTGAAAGTAAAGGGGCTGAATAATTTTGCACGCCCAATTTTCCAGTTTTTGATTTGTTAAAAAAGTTTGAAATATCCAATAAATGTCGTTCCACTTCATGATTGTGTCCCACTTGTTGTTGATTCTTCACAAAAAAATACAGTTTTATATCTTTATGTTTGAAGCCTGAAATGTGGCAAAAGGTTGCAAAGTTCAAGGGGGCCGAATACTTTTGCAGGTCACTGTATGTCTCTCCCATTGGTTCCTTCCCTATATATGTCATTCCCTTTGGTTCCTTCCCTATATATGTCTCTCCCATTGGTTCCTTCCCTATATATGTCACTCCCATTGGTTCCTTCCCTATATATGTCACTCCCTTTGGTTCCTTCCCTATATATGTCTCTCCCATTGGTTCCTTCCCTATATTTGTCACTCCCATTTGTTCCTTCCCTATATATGTCACTCCCTTTGGTTCCTTCCCTATGTATGTCCCTCCCTTTGGTTCCTTCCCCAGGCGTTATTGTTTCTGTTCCAGTGTCATGTCTGTGCGTTGTTTGTGTTTCTTATTTTGTATTATGTTGAGTTTATTTATTTATGAACTTGCTTCCCGACTCTCAGCGCACTCGTTACAGTACATGACAAGCCATCCCATCATATCGTGTTATCGGACAGCTAGATAAAGTGTATGCCTACTTACAAATTTGGAAGCTAATAGATTTCATTTAGTTAAAGGATGAGACATAATAATTGTAATCAGAAGACAATATTTTCATGTAAATATTATTGGTAACAGAATAAATAGCAGAAGAATAACTGCAGATTAGATAATGCTGGAAAAAACCCAATGGAGGCTACTTCCCCTTTAAGGAGGATTTTGTACAAAATATGTCTTCACTATTCAAACCCCACAATGCAAAACACAGCCGATTAAGCTTTCTTTGCCTATAGATAAACATTTTGCAAACAAATCCTCTGAAATAAAAAAAACACCCGTATTTTGTAATGTCTGTGCGTTCTACAAGCTTTTTGCATTAACATCCGCTAACTATGTATATGTGACAAATACAATTTGATTTGATTAACAATTGTTAACCAATATCCAAAAACAGTTTTTTCCGTGAACCTGCACATCATCTTCTCTCATTTGTGACTCCAATGTGAGGGGTTATAACAGTAGTCTAGTGTGAGGGGTTATAACAACAGTCTAGTGTGAGGGGTTATGTCAGTAGTCTAGTGTGAGGGGTTATAACAGTAGTATAGTGTGAGGGGTTATATCAGTAGTCTAGTGTGAGGGGTTATAACAGTAGTCTAGTGTGAGGGGTTATAACAGTAGTCTAGTGTGAGGGGTTATGGCAGTAGTCTAGTGTGAGTGGTTATAACAGTAGTCTAGTGTGAGGGGTTATAACAGTAGTCTAGTGTGAGGGGTTATAACAGTAGTATAGTGTGAGGGGTTATATCAGTAGTCTAGTGTGAGGGGTTATAACAGTAGTCAAGTGTGAGGGGTTATAACAGTAGTCTAGTGTGAGGGGTTATAACAGTAGTCTAGTGTGAGGGGTTATAACAACAGTCTAGTGTGAGGGGTTATAACAGTAGTCTAGTGTGAGGGGTTATAACAACAGTTTGAGTGTGAGGGGTTATAACAGTAGTCTAGTGTGAGGGGTTATAACAGTAGTCTAGTGTGAGAGGTTATGTCAGTAGTCTAGTGTGAGTGGTTATAACAGTAGTCTAGTGTGAGAGGTTATGTCAGTAGTCTAGTGTGAGGGGTTATAACAGTAGTCTAGTGTGAGAGGTTATGTCAGTAGTCTAGTGTGAGTGGTTATAACAGTAGTCTAGTGTGAGAGGTTATGTCAGTAGTCTAGTGTGAGGGGTTATAACAGTAGTCTAGTGTGAGGGGTTATAACAGTAGTCTAGTGTGAGGGATTATATCAGTAGTCTAGTGTGAGGGGTTATAACAGTAGTCTAGTGTGAGGGGTTATATCAGTGGTCTAGTGTGAGGGATTATAACAGTAGTCTAGTGTGAGTGGTTATATCAGTAGTCTAGTGTGAGGGGTTATGTCAGTGGTCTAGTGTGAGGGGTTATGACAGTAGTCTAGTGTGAAGGGTTATATCAGTAGTCTAGTGTGAGGGGTTATAACAGTAGTCTAGTGTGAGGGGTTATGTCAGTGGTCTAGTGTGAGGGGTTATGACAGTAGTCTAGTGTGAAGGGTTATATCAGTAGTCTAGTGTGAGGGGTTATAACAGTAGTCTAGTGTGAGGGGTTATGTCAGTGGTCTAGTGTGAGGGGTTATGACAGTAGTCTAGTGTGAAGGGTTATATCAGTAGTCTAGTGTGAGGGGTTATAACAGTAGTCTAGTGTGAGGGGTTATGTCAGTGGTCTAGTGTGAGGGGTTATGACAGTAGTCTAGTGTGAAGGGTTATAACAGGGGAAACCTTCCATCTACGTAACATTGCAAAAATCAGAAACTTTCTGTCCAAAAATGATGCAGAAAAATGAATCCATGCTTTTGTCACTTCTAGGTTAGACTACTGCAATGCTCTACTTTCCGGCTACCCGGATAAAGCACTAAATAAACTTCAGTTAGTGCTAAATACGTCTGCTAGAATCTTGACTAGAACCAAACCATCATATTACTCCAGTGCTAGCCTATCTACACTGGCTTCCTGTCAAGGCAAGGGCTGATTTCAAGGGTTTACTGCTAACCTACAAAGCATTACATGGGCTTGCTCCTACCTATCACTCTGATTTGGTCCTGCCGTACATACCTACACGTACGCTACGGTCACAAGACGCAGGCCTCCTAATTGTCCCTAGAATTTCTAAGCAAACAGCTGGAGGCAGGGCTTTCTCCTATAGAGCTCCATTTTTATGGAATGGTCTGCCTACCCATGTGAGAGACGTAGACTCGGTCTCGACCTTTAAGTCTTTATTGAAGACTAATCTCTTCAGTAGGTCCTATGATTGAGTGTAGTCTGGCCCAGGAGTGTGAAGGTGAACGGAAAGGCTCTGGAGCAACGAACTGTCCTTGCTGTCTCTGCCTGGCCGGTTCCTCTCTCTCCACTGGGATTCTCTGCCTCAAACCCTCAAATCAAAGTTGCCCCCCCCCCCCCCCCCCCCTTGGGTTTGTGCCGTGTGGGAGATATTGGTGGGCTATACACTCAGCCTTGTCTCAGGGTAGTAAGCTGGTGGTCTTTTGATATCCCTCTAGTGGTGTGGGGGCTGTGCTTTGGCAAAGTGGGTGGGCTTATATCCCACCTGTTTGGCCCTGTCCGGGGTTATTGTCGAAAGGGGACACAGTGTCTCCTGACCCCTCCTGTCTCAGCCTCCAGTATTTATGTTGAAAGTAGTTTATGTGTCGGGGGGGGCTAGGTTCAGTCTGTTATATCTGGAGAATTTCTCCTGTCTTATCCGGTGTCCTCTGTGAATTTAAGTATGCTCTTGCTAATTTTCTCTCTCTCTCTCTCTCTCTCTCTCTCTCTCTCTCTCTCTCTCACTCTCTCTCAGAGGAGGACCTGAGCCCTAGGACCATGCCTCAGGACTACCTGGCCTGATGACTCCTCGCTGTCCCCAGTCCACCTGTTTCTGCTCCAGTTTCAACTGTTCTGCTTGCGGCTATGTTCACCGGACGTGCTACCTGTCCCAGACCTGCTATTTTCAACTCTCTAGAGACAGCAGGAGTGGTAGAGATACTCTGAATGTACAGCTATGAAAAGCCAACTGACATTTACTCCTGAGGTGCTGACCTGTTGCACCCTCGACAACTACTGTGATTATTATTATTGGACCATGCTGGTCATTTATGAACATTTGAACATCTTGGCCATGTTCTGTTATAATCTCCACCCGGCACAGCCAGAAGAGGACTGGTCACCCCACATAGCCTGGTTCCTCTCTAGGTTTCTTCCTAGGTTTTGGCCTTTCTAGGGAGTTTTTCCTAGCCACCGTGCTTCTACACCTGCATTGCTTGCTGTTTGGGGTTTTAGTCTGGGTTTCTGTACAGCACTTTGAGATATCAGCTGATGTAAGAAGGGCTTTATAAATACATTTGATTGATTGATTGAAAAGGTATTGCCGTAGTCTAGCGTGAGGTGCGGGAATAATGACAAGCGAACATGGGGAGCCTTGTGTTCACATTGCCCTAAATAAGGGAACCGGGCCACGGAATTCAAGCGAACCGAACTCAGACCACCTCTCGAGATGATCTCAATTCGGTTCGCTTCGGCGGCTCATCTTATAATCGCAGGTTTCAATTGGAGCAATCACACACAAAAAGACACACACACACACACACACACACACACACACACACACACACACACACACACACACACACACACACTATCCCTGGACATATTCAGACACACCTGAAGCCCCTAGAACCGAACGCTGGACCAGGTGTCTGTGAGCTACATCGCTTTCACAGTCTCCTGCAAAAATAGATGTCGTCTCAACGAGATTAAATCTATGTAACTAAAAGTTACATTGAAAAAATTGTCCGTAGACATTGTTTTTGATTTATTCTCTGTTTAAATTATATATATATTTTTTGAATTGGACTGTTGCCTGCTTGTATGAGAGTGTGAACAGAATGGCTTGTATGACGTATGAAACACTTGACAGTGGAAAGAAATGGTGGGGGGGGGGGGGGACGGGACTGTTAGTCTCCTTGGGGACACAGTGATCAAGGTTACATGTCTCTCCTGCCTCTCTGGGGTCTGTGCGTGACACGTCTCTCCTCTGTCCGCAGGGGGTGTCGGTGGTCCAGAAGGTGTCACCTCAGACAACCCTCCACTGGATGATGTCATAATACACACACACACACACACACACACGCGCCACCACACACACACATGCACACGCGCACGCACACACACACGCACATGCACACGCGCACGCACACACGCACACACACGCACGCACACACACACACACACACACACACACAAACACACAAACACACAAACACACTCCCTCCTGAACTTGCTAACTTCCAGTACTGTGTCTCTCTGCTGTTGAGATGCTCCACAGCCTCGTTGTGAATGTGACATCTTGCAATTAGAGAAGTGTAGTTGTGAATGTGAGATCTTGTCATTAGTGAAGTGTAATTGTTGTGAATGTGACGTCTTGTGATTAGAGAAGTGTAGTTGTGAATGTGACGTCTTGCAATTAGAGAAGTGTAGTTGTGAATGTGAGATCTTGTCATTAGAGAAGTGTAATTGTTGTGAATGTGACGTCTTGTGATTAGAGAAGTGTAGTTGTGAATGGGACGTCTTGTGATTAGAGAAGTGTAGTTGTGAATGTGAGATCTTGTCATTAGTGAAGTGTAATTGTTGTGAATGTGACGTCTTGTGATTAGAGAAGTGTAGTTGTGAATGTGACGTCTTGTGATTAGAGAAGTGTAGTTGTTGTGAATGTGACGTCTTGTCATTAGAGATGTGTAAAATGTGTTTTCTCTCCTTTCCCCAGTGACTCCGAATAACAGATTTTATTTCCAGTGATCACTGTGTCACCATGCAACACACCATAACAACACAGTCATGAAAAAGGTGGGTGGATGGATTCTTGTAGGGATTTTAATGTCTTGTCATGCACAGCGGTCTAAGGTACTGCATCTCAGGCGTGTCTTCAGACCCTGGTTCGATTCCAGGCTGTATCACAGCCCGATGTGATTGGGAGTCCCATAAGGCACCGCACATTTGGCCCAGTGTTGTTAGGGTTTGGCCCAGTGTTGTTAGGGTTTGGCCCAGTGTTGTTAGGGTTTGGCCCAGTGTTGTTAGGGTTTGGCCCAGTGTTGTTAGGGTTTGACCCAGTGTTGTTAGGGTTTGGCCCAGTGTTGTTAGGGTTTGGCCCAGTGTTGTTAGGGTTTGACCCAGTGTTGTTAGGGTTTGGCCCAGTGTTGTTAGGGTTTGACCCAGTGTTGTTAGGGTTTGACCCAGTGTTGTTAGGGTTTGACCCAGTGTTGTTAGGGTTTGACCCAGTGTTGTTAGGGTTTGACCCAGTGTTGTTAGGGTTTGACCCAATGTTGTTAGGGTTTGGCCCAGTGTTGTTAGGGTTTGGCCCAGTGTTGTTAGGGCTTGGCCGGGGAAGGCAGTCATTATAAATAAGAATTTGTTCTTAACTGTTACGTTCGTTGTTGGAATGAGACCAAGGCGCAGCGTGGCAAGCATACATCTTTTTTTTGGTTTTGATAAACACCAACAACAACAAAAAAGAGAAACGAACGTACCGTTCTGCAGGCTATACAGTAACTGAACAAAAACAATAAACAGCAAACGAGACGTGACGACTGGAGTGCCCACAGGCACGACACGAAAACAAGATCCCACAAACTAAAGGTGGGGAAAAAAAGTCTGCCTAAGTATGATCCCCAATCAGACAGCTGCCTCTGATTGGGAACCATACCCGGCCAACATAGAAATAGAAAAACTAGAATGCCCACCCAAATCACACTCCGACCTAACCAAATAGAGACATAAAAAGGCTCTCTAAGGTCAGGGCGTGACATTAACCGACTTGCCTAGTTAAATGAATAGTTGTAGGGATTTTCATGTCTCCAGTGTGTGAGTTGTTTTACTTTCCCATTTTGTCCACAAAAAAGATCTAGATCAACATATTTCTCTCACAGAAGGTCAGGCAAGTGTACCGGCCTTGCACTGATCTGCACTGCCCTGCACTGCAACAGAGAGAAACATATTGTACTTAGAGCGAGATTAGCCTCAACACAGCACAGCCAGCGGCAGACACCAAACACCACAAACAGCAGAGAGCAGTATCACAGGGAATATATTTCAGATGCAGATGAACAGTAAAAAAAAGTGGCTACACTCTATGTTCAACAACGCCATCTGACCGGGGTGCTACATCCTACCGCTCCAACAGAAGCAGAATGAACGGATGAGATCTGCTCTCACGGTGGCAGTGGGCTGTGCCAGTGCCAACCACTGAAGGGTACAGGCTGCCAGACTGTGTGTGTTCAGCTAGCCGTGGCAGACATGCAGACAGGCAGACAGGCAGGCAGAAAGCATCTAAGTGTAAAGTATCCTCTCCGCCTCGACGTTGGACATTAAACCACTGATCTGGTGTAGCAGGGTTATCAGATAACAGATTTTACCAAGCCCCATGGTCACAGGCTGTTGTCTTTGCTCTCTCTCTCTCTCTCTCTCTCTCCTTCTCTCTCTCTCCCCCCTTCTCTCTCCCTCTCTCTCTCTCTCTCTCTCTCTCTCTCTCTCTCTCTCTCTCTCTCTCTCAGTTCAATTTCAATTCTTTCTCTGCCTCCCTCCCTCCCCCTCCCCCTCTCTCTCTGCTCTCTCTCTCTCCAACTCTGCCCAACTCTCCACCTCTCTCTCTCTCTATCTCCACCTCTACCCCCTCTCTCTACCTCTCTCTCTCTATCTCCCCTTCTCCCACCCACATCTCTCTCTGTCCTTTTTGCCCCCGGCACTCTCTCCCACTCCCTCCCTTCCCTCTAATCCACTCCAGTTTAACAGACCGTGAAGCTCAGAGAGAGAGAGAGAGAGATATTTGCGAGCATCCAAAAGTTTCTCGGAGCAGACTGAGAAAGTGGGAGACGGGGATCAGCTGGCCATGGATCTCTCCTCAGCGTGCCAAGCTGTCTGATTGGCTGCAGGGCTGCTCGGCCATCTTGACTCGCTGGCAGACAAGTGGCTTGAACAGTTTGGATGAGGGAGGGATGGAAAAGGGGGGGGGGGTGGGGAGATAAAAAGAGGGTGAAAATGTGTGCTGGCTGTTGCCTTGGACTGTGAACTGCAAAGAAGAGGAGGATGTGTGTCTGTGTAGTGGGCGGTGGGGGGGGGGGGGGGGGGGGTCACAGAGACACTGTATGGAAAGGAAGATTTCACAATAACTGAAAAACCAGTCTGGTCTCCCTCCTCCAAAACCACTCAGTCTGGTCTCCCTCCTCCATAATCACTCAGTCTGGTCTCCTACCTCCAAAACCACTCAGTCTGGTCTCCCTCCTCCAAAACCACTCAGTCTGGTCTCCCTCCTCCAAAACCACTCAGTCTGGTCTCCCTCCTCCATAACCACTCAGTCTGGTCTCCCTCCTCCATAACCCCTCAGTCTGGTCTCCCTCCTCCAAAACACCGCAGTCTGGTCTCCCTCCTCCAAAACCCCTCAGTCTGGTCTCCCTCCTCCAAAACCACTCAGTCTGGTCTCCCTCCTCCATAACCACTCAGTCTGGTCTCCCTCCTCCATAATCACTCAGTCTGGTCTCCCTCCTCCATAATCACTCAGTCTGGTCTCCCTCCTCCATAATCACTCAGTCTGGTCTCCCTCCTCCATAATCACTCAGTCTGGTCTCTCTCCTCCATAATCACTCAGTCTGGTCTCCCTCCTCCATAATCACTCAGTCTGGTCTCCCTCCTCCAAAACCACCCAGTCTGGTCTCCTTCCTCCAAAACCACTCAGTCTGGTCTCCCTCCTCCATAATCACTCAGTCTGGTCTCTCTCCTCCATAATCACTCAGTCTGGTCTCCCTCCTCCATAATCACTCGGTCTGGTCTCCCTCCTCCAAAACCCCTCAGTCTGGTCTCCCTCCTCCATAATCACTCAGTCTGGTCTCTCTCCTCCATAATCACTCAGTCTGGTCTCCCTCCTCCATAATCACTAAGTCTGGTCTCTCTCCTCCATAATCACTCAGTCTGGTCTCCCTCCTCCATAATCACTCAGTCTGGTCTCCCTCCTCCAAAACCACTCAATCTGGTCTCCTTCCTCCAAAACCACTCAGTCTGGTCTCCCTCCTCCATAATCACTCAGTCTGGTCTCTCTCCTCCATAATCACTCAGTCTGGTCTCCCTCCTCCATAATCACTCAGTCTGGTCTCCCTCCTCCAAAACCACTCAGTCTGGTCTCCCTCCTCCAAAACCACTCAGTCTGGTCTCCCTCCTCCAAAACCCCTCAGTCTGGTCTCCCTCCTCCATAATCACTCAGTCTGGTCTCTCTCCTCCATTATCACTCAGTCTGGTCTCCCTCCTCCATAATCACTTAGTCTGGTCTCCCTCCTCCAAAACCACTCAGTCTGGTCTCCTTCCTCCAAAACCACTCAGTCTGGTCTCCCTCCTCCATAATCACTCAGTCTGGTCTCTCTCCTCCATAATCACTCAGTCTGGTCTCCCTCCTCCATAATCACTCAGTCTGGTCTCCCTTCTCCAAAACCTCTCAGTCTGGTCTCCTTCCTCCAAAACCACTCAGTCTGGTGTCCCTCCTCCATAATCACTCAGTCTGGTCTCCCTCCTCCAAAACACCTCAGTCTGGTCTCCCTCCTCCATAATCACTCAGTCTGGTCTCCCTCCTCCCAAACCCCTCAGTCTGGTCTCCCTCCTCCAAAACCCCTCAGTCTGGTCTCCCTCCTCCCAAACCACTCAGTCTGGTCTCCCTCCTCCCAAACCCCTCAGTCTGGTCTCCCTCCTCCCAAACCACTCAGTCTGGTCTCCCTTCTCCAAAACCACTCAGTCTGGTCTCCCTCCTCCATAATCACTCAGTCTGGTCTCCCTCCTCCAAAACCCCTCAGTCTGGTCTCCCTCCTCCAAAACCACTCAGTCTGGTCTCCCTCCTCCATAATCACTCAGTCTGGTCTCCCTCCTCCCAAACCACTCAGTCTGGTCTCCCTCCTCCAAAACCCCTCAGTCTGGTCTCCCTCCTCCAAAACCACTCAGTCTGGTCTCTCTCCTCCAAAATCACTCAGTCTGGTCTCCCTCCTCCATAATCACTCAGTCTGGTCTCTCTCCTCCATAATCACTCAGTCTGGTCTCCCTCCTCCATTATCACTCAGTCTGGTCTCCCTCCTCCAAAACCACTCAGTCTGGTCTCCTTCCTCCAAAACCACTCAGTCTGGTCTCCCTCCTCCATAATCACTCAGTCTGGTCTCCCTCCTCCAAAACCACCCAGTCTGGTCTCCTTCCTCCAAAACCACTCAGTCTGGTCTCCCTCCTCCATAATCACTCAGTCTGGTCTCTCTCCTCCATAATCACTCAGTCTGGTCTCCCTCCTCCATAATCACTCGGTCTGGTCTCCCTCCTCCAAAACCCCTCAGTCTGGTCTCCCTCCTCCATAATCACTCAGTCTGGTCTCTCTCCTCCATAATCACTCAGTCTGGTCTCCCTCCTCCATAATCACTAAGTCTGGTCTCTCTCCTCCATAATCACTCAGTCTGGTCTCCCTCCTCCATAATCACTCAGTCTGGTCTCCCTCCTCCAAAACCACTCAATCTGGTCTCCTTCCTCCAAAACCACTCAGTCTGGTCTCCCTCCTCCATAACCACTCAGTCTGGTCTCCTTCCTCCATAACCACTTAGTCTGGTCTCCCTCCTCGAAAACCCCTCAGTCTGGTCTCTCTCCTCCATAACCACTCAGTCTGGTCTCCCTCCTCCATAATCACTCAGTCTGGTCTCCCTCCTCCATAATCACTCAGTCTGGTCTCCCTCCTCCAAAACCACTCAGTCTGGTCTCCCTCCTCCCAAACCCCTCAGTCTGGTCTCCCTCCTCCCAAACCCCTCAGTCTGGTCTCCCTCCTCCCAAACCCCTCAGTCTGGTCTCCCTCCTCCCAAACCACTCAGTCTGGTCTCCCTCCTCCCAAACCCCTCAGTCTGGTCTCCCTCCTCCCAAACCACTCAGTCTGGTCTCCCTCCTCCATAACCACTCAGTCTGGTCTCCCTCCTCCATAATCACTCAGTCTGGTCTCCCTCCTCCATAACCACTCAGTCTGGTCTCCCTCCTCCAAAACCACTCAGTCTGGTCTCCCTCCTCCCAAACCCCTCAGTCTGGTCTCCCTCCTCCCAAACCACTCAGTCTGGTCTCCCTCCTCCAAAACCCCTCAGTCTGTTCAGAGTGATGATAGATTTCTTGTTTTTCTGTTAATCTTACTGTGTCTCTAGATAAAACAACTGAATCTGTGTTGTCCAACTCTTCCTCTCAAAGTTATATTTTGTGATAACAGAAACTAATCGAATCAGTTTATTATTCATTATCATAAAACATCTTTCACTCAATGCTTTAATCCCCTAATAATTGTCATAATAAAACAGAAGATATTGGATGAAGGAGGGATGTGACATCGGCTGACGTAAAAAAGGGCTTTATAAATACATTTGATTGAATTTGATTGAAGATATGAGATTTGATTTAATGAATATTAATTAAGTAGTACATGAGATGGGCCCTGTGTGTGTGTGTGTGTGTGTGTGTGTGTGTGTGTGTGTGTGTGTGTGTGTGTGTGTGTGTGTGTGTGTGTGTGTGTGTGTGTGTGTGTGTGTGTGCGTATGTGTGTGTGTGTGTGTGTGTGTGTGAATTTTGATGGTCAAGCATGGTTTTCCTATAGTTTCCCATATCTTCCAGTAGTTTCCTGTAGTTTCCAACATTTTCCTAAAGTTTCCTATATTTTCCTAAAGTTTCCAATATTTCCAAGTTTCCAACAGTTTCCTCTATTTCCCTATATTTTCAAATATTTTCCTATATTTAAGTTTCCTATATATAGTTTCCTATAGATTCCTATAGTTTCCTGTAATTTCCTGTAGATTCGTACATTTTCCTATAGTCTCCTATATTTTCCTGTATTTACATGTGTTTTCCTATATTTTCTTATATTTTCATTTAGTATCTTATATTTTCCTGTAGGTTCCTATGTCTTCCTATATTTTCCTGTAGGTTCCTATGTCTTCCTATATTTTCCTGTAGGTTCCTATGTCTTCCTATATTTTCCTGTAGGTTCCTATGTCTTCCTATATTTTCCTGTAGGTTCCTATGTCTTCCTATATTTTCCTGTAGGTTCCTATGTCTTCCTATATTTTCCTGTAGGTTCCTATGTCTTCCTATATTTTCCTGTAGGTTCCTATGTCTTCCTATATTTTCCTGTAGGTTCCTATGTCTTCCTATATTTTCCTGTAGGTTCCTATGTCTTCCTATATTTTCCTGTAGGTTCCTATGTCTTCCTATATTTTCCTGTAGGTTCCTATGTCTTCCTATATTTTCCTGTAGGTTCCTATGTCTTCCTATATTTTCCTGTAGGTTCCTATGTCTTCCTATATTTTCCTGTAGGTTCCTATGTCTTCCTATATTTTCCTATATCTTCCTATATTTTCTTATAGTTCGCAAAATTGTCCTATATTTTTTCCAACAGTTTCCAATAGTTTATTCTATTTTCCTGTATTTTCCAATATTCTTCCAACATGTTCCTATATTTTCCCATTGTTTCCTGTAGTTTCCTGTAGTTTCGTACATTTCCCTATAGTTTCCTATATTGTCCAATATTTTCCTGTAGTTTCCGAATATTTTCCAATATTTTGCTGTATTTTCCAGAAACTTCAAATAGTTCCTACATTTTCCTGTAGTTTCCCATGTGTTCCTATAGATTCCTATAGCTTCCTATAGTTTCCTAAATTTTCCTAAAGTTTCCTAAATTCTCTTATAGTTTGCAATATTTTCCTACAGTTTCCTACAGTTTCCAATAGTTTCCTATAGTTTCCTGTAGTTCCCTTAATTTTCATATAGTTTCCTATATTTTCCGACAGTTTCCTATATTTTCCTACAGTTTCTTATATTTTCCTGTTTTCCTATATTTTCCTATCGTTTCATGTATTTTCCTAAATTTTCCTATATTTTCCTATATTTTTCTATATTTTCCCATAGTATCCTATATTTTCCAATAGTTTCCTCTATTTTCCTGTATTTTCCTCTAGGATCCAATGGCTTCCTATATTTTCTTATATTTTCCAATAGTTTCTTATAGTTTCCAAAATGTTCCTACAGTTTCCTATAGTTTTCTATAGTTTCCGATAGTTTTCTATAGTTTCCGATAGTTTTCGATAACTCCTTCGCCCAATAGATAATCTTGCTCTGCAGCTCACTAACAGCAGCCAAACTGAAGACCAATCAAAAAAGGGTTTCATTTAAAAACAAAAATCAAACCAATTGACTCCAAATTGGAAAACAAACGAAAGGAAGCTAAACTTTATTGCATCTGTCCATAATTTGAAAATGTACATTGGCAGGATATCTAAGCCTCCAAGATGTAATAGTATGAAACCCCCTCTGAGAATACAGACTGAGAGTCACAGTCTGGAAGTAGAAAGAGGAAGACAACTTGAATCCTGGCTGCCAGGAGATCAGAAAATATGGAGGCATTGTGATTTACAAATGGTAGAAAGAGAAAGTTTCTACATTGTAGAAAAATAGTGAAGATGTCAAAACTATGAAATAACACATATGGAATCATGTAGTAACCAAAAAGTAGGTTACAGAGATAGCCCTATACAGAGATAGTCCTATACAGAGATAGCCCTATACAGAGGTAGCCCTATTTGATGAAAGACCAAGTCCATATTATGGCAAGAACAGCTCAAATAAGCAAAGAGAAATGACTGTCCATCATTACTTCAAGACATGAGGGTCAGACAATCCGGAAAATGTCTTCAAGTGCAGTCGCAAAAACCATCAAACGCTTTGATGAAACTGGCTCTCATGAGGAAAGGAAGACCCAGAGTTACCTCTTCTGCAGAGGATAAGTTCACTAGAGTTACCAGCCTCAGAAATTGCAGCCCAAATAAATTATTCACAGAATTCAAGTAACAGACACATCTCAACATCAACTGTTCAGAGGAGACTGAGTGAATCAGGCCTTCATGGTCGAATTGCTGCAAAGGAACCACTATTAAAGGACACCAATAATAAGAAGACACTTGCCTGGGCCAAGAAACACACTTCACCAGTCTAATGGGCATTAGACTGGTGAAGTCCAAATTTGAGATTTTTGGTTCCAACTGCCATGAGTAGGTGAATGGATGATCTCTGCATGTGTGGTTCCCACCGTGAAGCATGGAGGAGGTGTGATGGTGTGGGGGTGCTTTGCTGGTGACACCGTCAGTGATTTATTTAAAATTCAAGGCACACTTAACCAGCATGTCTACCACAGCGCTATGCAGTGATACGCCATCCTATCTGTTTGGGTTTAGTGGGACTATCATTTGTTTTTCAACAGGACAATGACCCAACACACCTCCAGGCTGTGTAAGGGCTATTTGACCAAGAAGGAGAATGATGGAGTGCTGCATCAGATGACCTGGCCTCCACAATCCACAATCACCCGACTTCAACCCAATTGAGATGGCTTGGGATAAGTCGGACCGCAGAGTGAAGGAAAAGCAGCCAACAAGAACTCCTTCAAGACTGTTGGAAAAGCATTCCAGGTGAAGCTGGTTGAGAGAATGCCAAGAATGTGCAAAAGCTGTCATCAAGTCAAAAGGCTACTTTGAAGAATCTAAAATATATTTTGATTTTTACAACACTTTTTTTTGGGTTACTACAGAATTCCATATGTGTGATTTCATAGTTTTGATGTCTTCACTATTATTGTACAATGTAAAAAATAGTAAAAATAGAGTAAAACCCTTGAATGAGTAGGTTTGTCCAAACTTTTGACTGGTACTGTATATACACCGTCCCATTTTTCTAATCACAATCCCCACTAATATTATTTTTATTATTTATATTATATTGTTTTTTAATATAATGTTTTACAATTACATTTCAGTGGCAAAATTACAAATCTAATTACGCTGTAATTGCTGCATCAAACCTACATCAGTGTTTTGGTTTATCATTATGACACCACGCATCTGTTATTTAGCTGCGGTAGAGGAAAAGGCCCTGCGAAGGTCTCCCAGCAGGAGCAGGTGTCTGGGTTAATAGCTGGGTGATATGTTGTTCGATGTTACTAGTTAAGGATCACTGCAGACAGGGATTTAAAAATCACTTTCTGGTGTTCATGTCACAATATATATAGTCTCCTGTGTCTATGAATGTTGTTCATTTATGTTGGCAATTCTGAAATTAGATCCTAGACCAGCAATTGATGAATATGACCATGATATTTGGTGTGTTTCTGAATATGATCCTGATATTTGGTATGTTTGTTAATATGACCCTGATATTTGGTGTGTTTCTGAATATGATCCTGATATTTGGTATGTTTGTGAATATGACCCTGATATTTGGTGTGTTTCTGAATATGATCCTGATATTTGGTGTGTTTCTGAATATGACCCTGATATTTGGTGTGTTTCTGAATATGACCCTGATATTTGGTATGTTTGTGAATATGACCCTGATATTTGGTGTGTTTCTGAATATGATCCTGATATTTGGTGTGTTTCTGAATATGACCCTTATATTTGGTGTGTTTCTGAATATGACCCTGATATTTGGTGTGTTTCTGAATATGACCCTGATATTTGGTGTGTTTCTGAATATGACCCTGATATTTGGTGTGTTTCTGAATATGATCCTGATATTTGGTATGTTTGTGAATATGACCCTGATATTTGGTGTGTTTCTGAATATGACCCTGATATTTGGTGTGTTTGTGAATATGACCCTGATATTTGGTGTGTTTCTGAATATGACCCTGATATTTGGTATGTTTGTGAATATGATCCTGATATTTGGTATTTTTGTGAATATGACCCTGATATTTGGTGTGTTTCTGAATATGATCCTGATATTTGGTGTGTTTCTGAATATGACCCTGATATTTGGTGTGTTTCTGAATATGACCCTGATATTTGGTGTGTTTCTGAATATGACCCTGATATTTGGTGTGTTTCTGAATATGACCCTGATATTTGGTGTGTTTCTGAATATGACCCTGATATTTTCAAGCCTCCCCCTTTTTCCTCCAAACATAACGGTGGTCATTATGGCCAAACAGTTCTATTTTTGTTTCATCAGACCAGAGGACATTTCTTCAAAAACGTACGATCTCTGTTGCCATGTGCAGTTGCAAACCGTAGTCTGGCTTTTTTATAGCGGTTTTGGAGCAGTGGCTTCTTCCTTGCTGAGTGGCCTTTTGGGTTATATCGATATAGGACTCGTTTTACTGTGGATATAGATACTTTTGTACCTGTTTCCTCCAGCATCTTCACAAGGTCCTTCGATGTTGTTCTGGGATTGATTTGCGCTTTTCACAACAAAGTACGTTCATCTCTAGGAGACAGAACGAATCTCCTTCCTGAGCGGTATGACGGCTGCGTGGTCCCATGGTGTTTATACTTGCGTACTATTGTTTGTACAGATGAACGTGGTACCTTCAGGCGTTTGGAAATTCCTCCCAAGGATGAACCAGACTTGTGGAGGTCTCCAATTTTTTTCTGAAGTCTTGACTGATTTCTTTTGATTTTCCAATGATGTCAAGCAAAGAGGCACTGAGTTTGAAGGTAGGCCTTGAAATACATCCACAGGTACACCTCCAATTGACTCAAATGATGTCAATTAGCCTATCAGAAGCTTGTAAAGCCATTACATAATTTTCTGGAATTTCCAAGCTGTTTGAAGGCACAGTCAACTTAGTGTATGTAAACTTCTGACCCACTGGAACTGTGATACAGTGAATTATAACTGAAATGATCTGTCTGTAAACAATTGTTGAAAAAATTAATTGTGTCATGCACCAAGTAGATGTCCTAACCGACTTGCCAAAACTATAGTTTGTTAAGAAGATATTTGTGGAGTGGTTGTAAAACGAGAATTAATGACTTCAACCTAAGTGTATGTAAACTTCCGACTTCAACTGTACACACACACACACACACACACACACACACACACACACACACACACACACACACACACACACACACACACACACACACACGTGTAGGTAGAAATACTGAGCAGCCGCATCCTTATAACACCTCATCCCAGTCATAACACCGCAGAATAGCATTAAAGCTACAATCTGCAAGGTTGATACAATCTGTAATCTGTAATCTGTAACACTATATCAAAGAGCCACTGGATGATTAACTAAACATCAGTAGCAACCAGACCCTCAACACAACTACAACATATTTTGTTGTTGAACGCCTGGTAATTCTGTAGACTCAAGTATTTTCTGTTCGTTAGTAAAAACCAATTAGCAGAAGATGAATGATGGTTGAACGTGCAGGTAAGGGAAGGTTAAAGGTTAAATGTGCAGGTAAGGGAAGGTTAAAGGTTAAAGGTTAAGTGGGTTACACCTCCGTCACTTGGTCGAGTCATGGCATTGTTTTGATCGCTGTCGAACAGCCCTCTGCCATAGCGGTGCCCAAAAGTCGAGATACGCCCAGCCATTTTGAACGGAGGCTAACGACTGTTTTGTCTAAATTACATTGCTAAAGCAAATATTTAGTAGGAAACGACTTTCTAAGAATTCTCTTGTCGTAAAAAATGTATTTTTAGACAGATGGCAATGTTGTCATTAGCTAGCAAAGTTTGTCAAAAATAGCTAGCAATGTTAACGTTCGTTAGCTAAAAGTCTCCCCTCAATCTTAGCAAGCTATTTAACATTATGCTGGCAATATCAAAATCATAACAAATGGTTTTCCTGCTAATTATTTTTCTCTCCTTTTGAAAAGTCATTGTATTTCCAAGCCACTGTAATCCATTTTTCATGAAATCTTCATCAACGCTCATCGACAACACTTTGAGTAGAATGCTCAACTGAGTAACAGTCCTAAAACGAATGTTCAAAATAATATTGTGAGGAAACGTTCAACCCAAACAAACAAGCAGGCGATTATCGCTCTCCCTCTCTGTATCTCTCTCTGTATCCCTCGCTGTATCTCTCTCTGTCTCTGTATCTCTCTCTGTATCTCTCTCTGTATCTCCCTCTCTGTATCTCTCCCTCTGTATCTCGCTCTGTATCTCTCTCTCTGTATCTCTCTCTGTATCTCTCTCTGTATATCTCTCTGTATCTCTCTCTCTGTATCTCTCTCTGTGTATCTCTCTCTGTATCTCACTCTGTATCTCTCTCTGTCTCTCTCAATTCAATTCAATTCAAGGGGCTTTATTGGCATGGGAAACATGTGTTAACATTGCCAAAGCAAGTGAGGTAGATAATATACAAAAGCAAAATAAACAATAAAAATGCACAGTAAACATTACACATACAGACGTTTCAAAACAATAAAGACATTACAAATGTCATATTATATATACACAGTGTTGTAACAATGTACAAATGGTTAAAGTACACAAGGGAAAATAAATAAATGTAAATATGGGTTATATTTACAATGGTGTTTGTTCTTCACTGGTTGCCCTTTTCTTGTGGCAACAGGTCACAAATCTTGCTGCTGTGATGGCACACTGTGGAATTTCACCCAGTAGAATGGGAGT